>NC_133202.1:20176641-20229141 GCF_958299795.1 Porites lutea
GTGAAACTTCCAGAAACTTTGTAGTTACACGTTTTATGGAGGAAATGTCGTACGTGTTCGTGTTCACTTTTTTTCACTGCCTTTCATTTTCACCTTGAATTGGTGGCCGCTAGCATTTCTCATTTTGTCACTGCCGCTACAAAATTTCTATGTTGTTCTTCCAACAAAAACGTCTTCTTTGTTTTTTATTTCTTTGCTCTAAATCTCTGTCGCCCTTTTTCTCATTGAGCTTCGTTGGCCTGCCGCCTACTTTCTCTTTTTCTCTGTCTTTCTCTTGCTCTATATTCCAAATTTGTGGACATGACAACTTATCTGCTTAATTCTTTAGACAACATGGATACAGAAACAATTTCTGCTTTCTGTTTTCATCTTTATTGACTCTTTTGTTGTCTCTGCTTTACAAGACGCCAGTGGCTATGGGAATTCCCACCAAAATAACCTCAAGTTGCATTTGGGTTACCATACCTGTTGATTGAGTTTTTTTACATTGGGATGCCTGTGGTGCGGACGGATGGTCTCTCGGGTGGGCGGTCGGGGTACGGTCGCGTGATTACCAAATTTTCTCGGATGGGTAGATTACTTCAGTTTGTTACCCATGGTGCTGTGCTGGTGCGCTTTGCGCGCAAGAGCTCCGCCATAAAGGTTACACAAAACAGAAGCTACATAGTAAGTAACAATGCAAGTCAGGCATGTTTCATTTGCCAATGCCCCATGGATAGGGATGGTAAAATCTTTTCTCAGGGTGAAGTGGTTTTCAAATTAAACTCGTTTGATCTTGAATAATTTTCCTTTGTTCCCATGCTCTGATTATTCATAGGAAACAAAGGAAATTTCAGGAGGCCAGAGGAGAACTGGGATGAGCATGCTTGGAATTGACTGACCCATTTATAATTGAAGACAGATTTTTCAGTGTTCATTTTCTTTTTGGTCTTTTGATCAACATTTCATATTCATATTACCTCTTTTCTTTTGGGCAAATATCCCTTAACAGAATTTCCCCTTTTTTCTTACTTTCCTTCTCCTTACATCAACTCTTCATGCACTAGTCAGTGAAGCCCCTGACCCCCCCCCCCCCCCCCCCCAACCCTTGGGATGATAGGTGAATTGTATTGGGGTACCTTTCCCTTCTTATTCAGTCAATTGGCCTAACTCCTGGTACAGGTAGGGAGTGCGTTACAAATCACCGTCTTTGCCTCCTGGACCAAGGAATTAGTTGGAATTAACATCTTTAGGTTAAGGTTGACATTTAAAAGGGAGTACAATGTCTGGGGGAATATGGGTGTGGGGGAGTTCATCATTCACTTTGGCCTTGTGTGGACCAGGAAATTCACTTGCTTTCACTTGCATAGAAAGTGGGAGAGGGGGAATGTCCAAGGGTTAGAAATGACTGTTGCTTGAAGGCAGTGTTTTCATTCCAATAATGAACTAAATTAAAGGTTGAAAAGAAAAGTTTTATTAGAAGTAAAATATCTGAGATTGTTATGTTTCTTCCCCAGAGCCTCACACATGAATGTTATACTTTGATGCATAGTGCACATGTTTGTAATTGACATTTGGTATTTTTTAGTAACCTAAAGTTTTGTAACTTTTGTAGCCAGCTGTGTCAATAGGTAATGTGGGACAGTTAACGATGGATCTGATAACATCTTCACTATCTCCTAACTGTTACCACATTGGATATTTACATGACCCCTGTATCTTACCAGTAGTGGGTAATGATGCCCTTGTCGAGTCCTCTTCATCTTCAGGGAAACTTAATGTCAGTGCTGAAGGTTTGTTTATCTGTTCATCCATTTTTTACTGGTATCTATCAAGGCTTATTCCAGTGCTTGTAAACAAAAAGGTGAACCATTTAAAAGAGGCAGTCAAGTATAACTGTGAAGTTCCATATGTTTCTGATTGTTGTGAACTGAAAGCACTTCACATAGGATGAATTAGGTTGTAATGATATCCAAATAATCAAGGTCAAGGTAAGTGTTATCAGCCAAGCCAATGGGCGTGGCTGATGACACTTACCGAGACCTTGATTATTCCAGATATCATGAAAACCAAATCTGATAATATTGTTTTATTATACATTGTTTTCAAATAAATAACGACAAATACACCAATTTGACATTGCTCTTGGAAATCATGCATTGTGCACGCATTCTACAGATTAGTCAGTTATCTCTGCTTTCTATAATGCCATGTGTAAGACTATGACGTGATTGATTATGGTATTATTGTTGTTTCCTTGACAGTGTACAAAAATGATGATCATAAGCTTGTTCTTCTACAACTAAGAGCTCCACTAGTTAAGGTAGTATTATATGGTTCATATACCATAGTTTTGTAATGTTTAAGGTTTTTGGGTTAAAGATAAAACCTGGTACTCTATAAGCAATAGAGTACATCACTGCCACAAGCAACCTGGATTGTGTTGTAATGTAAGTCAACCCCGGACAAAACCTCTTGAGACAAATCGCGAAAATGCCTATTTTTTCCTGTCATCCAAAAAATTGAAACCTCCGCCAAATGAATGCCCGATTTCCCCCCTCCCCTTATCCAAAGTTGTTTAGGATAGCATGGCAATTGTACACGTTGGTTTTTAGACCAATACAACTTTGAATAGGGGGTGAGGAGGGGGTTTACTTTTTCTGTTTAGAGGAGACGGGAGTAGGGCGCAAAAGTTAGAAAATAGATGGAATTGTCTCAACAGTTTTGTCCAGGGTTGGTGCCTAAGTGTAAATGAGGTAAATTAAAAAAGAAATAATCTTTAAGGTGAAAATACATGTATATTCAATACTAGAAATTAAAGGCTAATAACATAATTCGAGGTTGAGCTCTAGACAACTATTACAAAACACTGAAATTGTACGCTGTTGTCACAATACTCACCAATTCCGTGTGCTGGATTTCCTGTGATGTGTAAACATACAAATGATTATCTGAAAAGAGGTTGACATAATATCCAACATTTTTATTACAGGGTTGTCAAGCAAAATTCTGCAAGAAAGTTGTAACATGGGTAAACGAATGCCACTTCAAACAGGTTCTTGTTCTGTCCAGTGTTAATGCAATTGAACGAGTTGACTCACAGATTGAAGGGTATGATATAGTTCTCTATAAAAGATGCTGTATTCCTTGACTATCTCAATATTTCATGTCATTAAATGTCAGTCTGGGCTCCATGAGTCAGATTTTAATTTAAGCATGTGTATGGAATTTAAACACAAATGCTTGATTTAGGGTAATCAATGCAAACTACTGCAACAGTGTATATTAAGTTACTGTTCGATCAGATTTAAATTTAATTCATGCCAGGATCTTGTAAATATAAATAATAGGCTTTCTGCTGGTTTTCTTTGTGTCCAAAAGAAATTTAAAGAGCTTTTAGCCAAGTTTTTTTTGGAGGTCCAGGGGTTTCAATAAGCACCGATGGCCGACAAAATGCATCGTCCACTTTGTTCATAGAAGTTGGCTACTTTTTCCTAGAAAAATGTAAAGTTTGAAATAATTTATTACATTATTAACAAAATATATATCATTAAATCTGAATGAAAAGGTAATTATGATGTGCTTTCATGAAGGCCCCCTTGTTTTATGTTATACTTTAGTCATGAGAATGCTATAATTATTTCAGTCAATTTTTCACACCTTTACCCTGAATTTGTTTATGAGCAAAAGTATGTGATTTAGTTTTCATAATTTGTTCATTGCTTGTAGGGATTTATTGTGTAACTGATAAATCGAAAGTTGTATGAAAGCTACATTTTCTTGAATGAAAAACAAACTCTTTTTTCCTCAATTTAGTCCCCAGAACTCTGAAATTCGCATTTTACGGCTTTAAAGTTTCAAAATTTTCTGGGGAAGCACACCCCCAGATCCCCTCCCCCTAGAGAAAGGGGAATAACTCTATTGTTACTCTATTCAAACCTGCTGGCTACTTCAATTTTTATTGAACCCCCTGAGGGTCAAATTGCAGCGAAACACTGATTTTCGAGGACTCTCAGATTCAACAGCAAAATCTTGAAAAATCTGGATCTAGGAGCAAACCTTTACCGACATAAAAGATGTGTTTTCTCATTTGGGGATTGATTAATTAATCTATTGCTACTAACAAGGTTTATAATTTAATCCACCAAAAAAAAATATGCAAAACACCTTTTAAATAGGCCATTTCCAAGTTCCAAGGCTCTCACTTTCCAAACGATGCTATGTGTGAAACCTTTCTTGTGAAAACCAGATATATTTGCATGGGAATAGAGTGTTTTCACTCACATGGCCAGAATCTCTGCAAGTTCATTGGAACAAAAGAGAGCGTTTGCATAAGAAAAGAGTTCAACTCCCAAAGGATTAGTTTGGAACACCAACATGGCTGCCGTTTCATTATTTTGGGACACCAATATGGCCGCCATGACCTCATGTGAAAACACTCCTCAAAAGTCATTTTTATATCATCAGCTTTTCACTTTAGCTTCGCTAAGAAACAGTTAGCTTGGAGCAACTCAGAAATTATCATGATTCTCAGACGTCCGAGGGACTGCAAACGACCTCGAACGTCTGAGAATCAGGCTACTCAGAAGTGGCCTATTTTGTAATTTTTTTCCTCTCTCTCTCTCTTTATAACATTTATTTTGATCTCAAGCCCCTGCATAAAATTCACTACTTACCATTCAGTGTTTCTGTACCTTTCAGTTCTTGATGATGGGTACAAAATGTAGATCATTGATGAATTTATGTTCTTGTTTATAATTTTTAAGTACCGGTATTATTTATTTTAGTTTAGAGATCATTCATGTGAGAAAGAATTACAGATAGCAACTTGTGTTTATTATTTTTACCATCATTTTTTGCATGGTGATAGACAGATCATAATTTAACATATTATTTTTAGCTCTCCCTTGAGGTACCTTCTCTCACCATCCGCAAAGACACTCATTCCATTGTTTAATGAACTGTCATGGAAAGAACTGGAAAAGAGAGCAAAGTTCCCAGATGCGAATGAAGGTGAGTCTCTACTCATAGGTCTAATGTAATAATGTGGCTTGTCTAGATCTGTTGGACTGTTGTGGTTTTCGTGAGTGGTTAATCATCTCATAGTAATAAATTCCTTTCTTCCTCAAAAAATGAAATTATAGTAAGAAAACAGCGTTAAGGACTTAGAGGAAAATAATATGATTGAGAATCAAAATTTGTCACGGTGTGGTAGGTCAAATAAGGATTTAGTAGTACACAGATAGTTTTAATGGCATAAAAGGAGAGTTTCTTCGATTTCATCTACAGGTTAATCGACTTGTGTTCTTCTCTTTTTATAAAACCCAATGTTTCTAATTAATTTTCCAAAAATAATTTTGTATCACTTGCAATTAAAAGCAAAGAACCCGCCTTCTTGGAAGCTTTGGTCTACAGTCAATGGGAACTAAAAGGTCTCATGCAAGGAAAAGAAGGAGAAATTTCTATTCACCTTTACCATTCCTGGAAAAGGCAATTGCTCCAAATGAGGCCGAAATCAGACACTAGGAGAGCATTTTCAGAACACTCCACTTGTTTCATCACAACGAGACAAATATCCTTAGCTGACTTTCTCGTTAAAAATGCTCTCAAATCTTACGATCAACCATAAGACTTTCACGGCAAAGTGTGCTTACATGATGCAATTGAAAGAATTGTTCTCTTCATTCACAACGTGGAAAAAATTTTGAGACCCAAGAATGAACGGCCTCTCAAAATCATTGACTCTTTCACATGCACCTCGCAGGCCTGCGCACCTGAGTAAATGTCATTAAGAAGTACAAACAGGCAGAAAACTTAAATTTTTGTGTATTTCTACCCACACTACAGTTTTTATTTTAAAACTAAACACCCCCCTCCCTTCCCTTATGCCCTCCTTTTTTATTAATTGGTAGCTGTTTTTCTCTCTCCATATAGTATGCATAATGAATGAACTTTTAAGCTGTGTGTTAATTTGAACTGTATCAACATATTATGTTAGAGTCTACCAAAGAGGAAGAGTTCTTTTTACCTGGTGGAGGATTTACAAAAAAATTATACGAAGAATGGTGAGGTGCTAACTCGATCAAACATTAATTGATTCCGTTACATGATATTGATGTGGGAATGACAGATATCTTTCTCTATTTTTTTTCAATATTATTAGTGCATTATATTATCTAAGAATTTAGGAGGTGTAGCAGGATGAACTCTATGAAATGTTAACAAAAGGAAATGCCTTTGTGTATCGTGGAAAGTACACTTAGCTGCCCTAGCTAGTTCAGTTCATAGGGACTCCTCTCAAATCATTGGAAAGAGTATTAAAATTAATGGTACTTAGATTTACTCAACGTTAAAGGGAAAGTTCCTGGAAATAAATCTATAATGTACTTCAAACCAATAATTCAAGTGGAGTCAAGCCTGCGATCGGTTCAAAATTAGTAACTTGTGAGCAGATAACTTAAAAACACGTAACCTTGATGGGTCGACACCAGAGCCCCCAACTGACCACTCCAGAAAATACCATAACATACCATGATACTCTTTGTTAGTGGCCAAAATTTTTGGCATAAGCATTGTCTTCAGTTTCTCTTGGGAGTTAGGGGTTCAGTGGTCAAAACGGTCATGTATCAATGCAATATGGCCATTACTGGTTAGCGGATACCCTGTTTTGACAGCTGTCATTTGACCATAACATGGATGTGCAATATCACGTTGCAGTCTCCCATGCTAGCTAGAAAGTATGACATTTTGCTGCGTACCCCGTTCTCAGGGTGCACGTGGGCGGAAAGCGCGCGTGGAGCTCCACTTTAACAATTAACTGAATTAAAAAACCAACTGGCAGGAGGCAACCACTTTGCTACTTACAAGAGTGGCCAAGGATTTGAACTTTAATATTTTTATTAGTTGTCAGTGCGAGTCTGATGGACTGAAAAATCAGCCACGCTGCCTGCTGCTGTATACTTCCAGCACTGAACTTTAAATTCACGCAAATAGTAGGAGCCTATGTACTGGAGGGGCATTAAGAAGCAGCTTGTAACAAACTATATTACTTAAGTTTGTTTCTGTTTAGTTGCAGAGAGAATATCTCACTAGCTGTTGTACTTACATTCTGTTCAGAGGGTGATAACATATCGGATGCTGTAAATCTCTTCCTTTTTGTCAACGAGTGGCTTAGTCTAGTTCCCAGAAAAGAGGTAACTTTAAAGTAAACCGAGGAATCATAATTTGAGAAAAAGCCGCAAGTGTCATACTGTGGAGCCTCTACTCATTGATTAACTCGTGTTTTAAATTCTTGCCTGTGGGTGATTTCAGGTCAATATAGAACGATGCAGATTATGCATTTCTGAAAAAACTTAGTTTAGTTTAAGTGATCAAGTTAGTGAGCAACAAATTCAGGAAGGATAGATCTTTGCAGCCACTGCCTTCTAAAGGAGTTCTTTTAACCCACTGCCAATTTTGTTTCTTTGCTGGAAAGTTAGCCAGCTACAATTCCTTTGAAAAGAGAACTGAAGTGGGCAACAAAACTAGATTTGAAAAGAAAGGAAAAGGAAAGAAAGAGAGCACGAAAGAAGGATTGAATAGATTCGCAAAAAAAGGAAAGAACAAGTCCACATTTTTGACAGGAAAATATGCCAAAAATATTAAACATCTCATTTTTGCCATTTCCATACTTATTGGTGGAAACCGGTCCAAAACTGAGGGGTTGGTAAAATATGCATTTTTTTTACTAATAAAACTACGTTTCCAAAAGTTTACCTGTCTACAATGGCAACCTCTCCATAGCGGCAATGGCCACTAAATTGCGCTCCAAACTGCAAAAAAAGAATCATCAATGGACGTATCCTGCTTTCTTTCCAAATAAAAATATTCTACTTTCGTACCAAACTGGGTGAAACCCCATAAACTAAAAGCCACCTCTTCACGACTGATGCCTTCCTCTGTCTTTAAAGATGACCACTGTAGAGAGGCCTTCGACTGGGAATATGTTAAATAATAAGAAATGCTATCTACATGTAAGTCATACCAAGGTCTAGCCATTTGCAGGGCAAATTTACCATAGTATTTGGTCCGGTCCCAGAAATCAAACCTGCGATGTCCCGCTCTGCAAACAAGCCTCTAAACTGAGCTATCCCATCTAGGGTTAACAAGTTTTTAGCTATAAGTTTTAAAAAAATAACAATCGAAATAAAATGATAAATTTGTGTTGATCGTATCTTAAATTAACAATACAAACAATATTAACTTTACTGGAACTGTTTTCAGGTTGAAGATGCATTTTCAGGAAAGTCAAGTGAGTAAAGCCCTTGATTATTTTAAATCTAGCTGAGCTAACCTGTGATCAGGCGTTGTTGTTAGTAGTAATGGTCGTCTATTTGGCCACCATTCTTATGCAAATGAGTTGTTTTGTTTTTTCTGGTTGCTGATTGGCTGGACATTTCATGACTTAGTACTATCATATCTCGGTAGACCAACGAATCGGAAATATCCCAAAGCGAGGCTCGGGTGTTCGGAAATAGGGTCGGAAATATGTTATTGAGGGATGATATTATGAAGTAAAAAGAGAGAGATACTTGGTGAGTTATCATATAAGAGTATCTGTTAGCGAGATACTTGGTGAGTTATTATATAAGAGCATCTATAAGCGTATTATATTAGCGTATTTCTGTCCCTTCATTACGCATGCAGAGTGCACAGGAAGCATGCGCAGTAGAGAAATTGTGTTAACATGATCTTAAACGTAGTGAAATCAACTGTAGAGTGAAAATAACGCGTGTTTTTAGGTTTAAGAATGCGTGCGCAATAGTACATGTCATTTGTTTATAAGCAAAGGCAGTGAAAGTTTTGTCGTGTTATACGTGTAGACATAAGCACTACCGAAGCGTTTGGTAAGAGAATTGGTTATAACTTTTATTACACTTGGTGGCTCCTAAAAGAGCCATTTGTATAGATTTTCCCTATTAATACAAAATCGTAGGTTTCTTACTCATAAAATAATTATGGTAAGATAGAGACCGACAGAGATACTAATCCATTGTACTACTGAAGCGTTCAGTAAGAGAATCGGTTGTAACTTTTATTAAGATTGGTGGCCCCTAAAGGAGCCGTTTGTTTCTTGAATTTCTAATCTATGACAATACAGTGGTCTTGAATAGATTTCTTATGTCGCTTGATAAAAGCAAGTTCTTGATCGATGGTCAATTGTCTTTCACAGAAACTGCAAAGTCCAACCTCATCTGTAGGAATAAAAATCCATTGAGATCGTGGGCAGATAGGTTGTCGCCATAATTGCGCGTGAACATTGTCCATCTTTTTTCGCCGAGCAATCTTGAAAGCATTGGCCGGCACATCGAAAGACAATTGTCCGCCCCAATATGCACACATGTTATAAAGAAAATAATTTGTGTACGTGCAGGAAAAGACTTATGAAACCGTGTACATGCAAATTTGCCAACAAAGGAACAAATAGTGTGGCGTAAGCCTAATGAACCCTAATCCCTCAAAAAAGCTGCTCACTATTAAGCGAGCACCACGCATGTGGATAGTTACTCAGTTGTCTTCAAACTGTTGAACAGTTCAATTGTCCAGCAAGAAGAAGTTCAGGATGCAAAGTCTTCAAGATTTAGCCCCCGTAGCGGTTCCAAAGCCAAGTCTTCAAGCGCAGATGTTTCTTGTGCCATGTCATCCCGTGACGAAAAAGTTGAAGCAACGAGAATACAGAGAGATGCGGGCGCAGATTCAGAGAGAACATGCTACGAACTTTAGGTTGGTGTTACAAGACATTCAATTCTTTCGCAATTTAATTTCTAATTTGAATTGGCCAGTCCAATTAATACTCCTTTTACTTGCATTATAGAAATTGTATTGGTTGAATTTTCTGAGAGACGGGGAGGTTAGGTGAGACGCGGTGTTAGGTGAGGCATTAATGAAGGTCCTGATGCAAGGATTAAGGCGTGTCGTGACGACTGAAGTAATTGAGGTAGCCGATTATGATTTGCTTCTGGCAGTAGATTCCAATTCGTTTCAGCATGTGTGGCAGCAATCCCCAAAAAATATTCCCTAGACAGAGTGGCTAAGCCTCAGCGAATACACACTAGCATGGATGATTCGGTCAGCGAAACCGTCGTATTCAGGGAAAGTGATGAATATACAGCAGGACGGATTTTTTGTGGAGTTGACTGACGTTTGTAAGGCGGTAAGGTCGTGGTGGTAAAGGGGGTGGGAAAAAATTCAATCTTGGTCGAATGGTGTGGAAAAAAATGGCAAAGAAGAAAAAGTGCGTCATTCCCGTAAAGAATCGAGATGACCTGTGCTGTGCCCGGGCTATTGTGACTATGAAAGAACGAGCAGATAATGGGAGTCAGTACAAAACTCTCCACCAAGGGTTTCGCGTTCAAGAAAGACTGGCCAAGCTGCTGCACCGAGGGGCGGGAGTTGTTGAAGGGGTGTGCGGTTATGCAGAGCTCAAAAAGTTTCAAGAGTTCCTGGGGCCACAGGGATACCAACTGGTTGTGGTAGAAGCGTCAAGATGCATTATTCTGTTTAAAGACCCGAAGTACAATGATACACCGCATGCGATTCAACTAGCGAAACAGAAGCATTATGACGGGTTGACCAGTATTCCTGCACTCATTAACTGCGCTTACTTCTGCCGGCATTGCGACAGCTGCTGCGACCACAAAGAATCTCATCACCATAGCTGTAGGAGTCAAAACTGTCCTGCCTGTTGCAGAACCCGAAGAGGAAAAGAGCCTGGCTGCCCCAATTTCGCTGTGTGGTTGACGCCTCAGCTAGAGGTTAATCGCTGCCATATCAAGTTTTATGGGTCTGATTGTTTTTCCGCGCATCAGCGGAAAAGCAAGAAAAAGGGAGTGAAAAGCATCTGCGAAAGGTATCGAGAATGTTTAAGTTGTTGTAGTGTCTATCAGTTCGACCCCAAGATACCTCACAAGTGTTTCCATGCGACCTGTCCAAACTGTAAAGAATTTCAGCATGTAGACCATTGCTGTTTTATCCAGCTGGTAGAGAAAAAGAGCGAGTCAGATATTCAGGGGTCTGGTAACGAGGAGCCTGATTTCTAGGAGTCTGGTGATCAGGACAAGAAGGGACCCCCGCCTAAACCTCTTCGGGTCTTTGTGGACATTGAATGTTATCAATATGAAGACCGGGTGTTTCATCCTAATCTGATCTGCTGGTCGAATGCTGAAGAAGAAATATATCACGCAGAAAAGGTTGAAGACTAATTGGAGGCTTTTGAGGAACTGATGGTGGTTGAGGATGATGAGAGAGAAAGGAAGGTGGTGTCGTTTTTTAACAATTTGAGAGGGTAATTTAATCTTGCAAGAATTGTACGATCAAGGTAGGGTTGTGGAAAAACCGCTGGCGGAAGGCGCTGAGATGCTGTACTTTGAATCAGGGAAGTTATTGTTTAAAGATTCAATGAATTTTGTTAACATGGGACTGGATAAGTTTCCTGCAACCTTTCACTTGTGTGAGATGCACAAAGGTTTTTTCCCACACAAGTTCAACACACCTGAGAATTTTCAGTGCCAGGGAGCCTATCTGCCTGTGGACATGTACTGCCCAGATGACATGCCAAAGAAGAAAAGAGAAAAATTCCTCGCTTGGCATGCGGAGAAGGTCAGAGAAAACGCAATCTTCGTTTTCCAAGAGGAACTTCTTAACTACTGCAAGAGCGATGTCCAGTTCCTGAAAGAAGGCTGCCTGAAATTTATTGAAGAATTTGAAGAGATTACCGAGTTTAACCCCCCGGAAGAGTCAGTGACCATTGCCATCGCCTGCAATTTGTTCTGGAGACGTGAAAACCTAGAAGAAGAGTTGATTGTGTTGAAACCACAAAATGGTTGGAGAGGAAATCAGGTAAATCAATGTAAGGTGGCTTTAGAGTGGCTCTATTTTGAAGATTGGAAATTAAGGGGTGTTGGTTGTGTGAGACATGGCAGAAATGGTGGGGAGCAAAAGGTGTTGACGCCAGCAGCAGTGTATTTTGTGGACGGGTATGATTCAGAAACCACAACGGTGTTTGAATTTCAGGGCTGTTATTATAACGGGTGCCCTACCTGTTATAAGAAACGAGATCTCCGAAGAAATTGCCATCTGGACAGAACAGTACAAGAAGTGTATGAAGCCAGACAAAGAAAATTGGAGATGCTTCGACAGGCTGGTTGCACCGTCATTGAAAAATGGGAGAGTGAGTTTGCTGAAGATAAGAAAACCAACCACCCGTTACAAGAATTTTGGACATGGTGGAGGTGCTGAACCCCCGAGATGCATTCTTTGGTGGCCGAACGGGTGCAACCACGTTGTATGCCAAAGCAGAGGAGGGTGAAGAGATAAAGTATGCCGATGTCATGAGTCTTTACCCATGGTTCAACAAGTACAAAGAATACGGGGTAAGGTTTCTGCTCATTTGCACTAACCCAAGTGATCAGAATATCCATCATTACTTTGGTGTGGCTTTGGTGAACATCCTTGCTGTGGAGCAGCTTTATCACCCCGTACTCCCCGTCCGTGCTGGTAACAAGCTCACCTTTCCCTTGTGCGGTGCTTGTGTTGAAGAAGAGTAGAAGAAACATTGGCAGGAACGCACTAACCTCTGCAACCATACGGATGCAGAAAGAATGTTACACGGGACATGGTGTACCGAAGAGTTAAAGAATTTGGCTGGTGTAACAGGTGACTGTTATATCAGGTGTAATAGGTGACTGTTTTATTTCAGGGGTCTTTGGAGTCGCTGGTCTTTTTATACCTTTTTGAATACTGGCTATGTTGGAAATAAATTGCTGCATAGGCGCTATGGCTAAATTATTCTCATCATCCTCTTCCAAGTCTTCACTTCCTATAGTCCGTGTCCCACCTGGTTGGCGAACTTTTTTAGTCCATTGCCGTAACTGTCTTCCTACTTATTTCAAGCACGGTTCTTTCCAACCATCGGGTGCATTACTTTCCAACAGTAAATGATGTTGAACGCCTAAATCAGCGGCTTTGGTGAGTCGACTATCATCCAAGAGTTTAGATTTGTATTGATCCCATAATTGTAAAAATTGAATGGAATTTTTGTGGGTGTACTGCTGTTGCCGTCCATACTAAAAACTGAGGTGAGTCTTGTTAGAGTGCCTACGTATACTTTTTTGGTTAAAACAAGTCGGAAAACTTTTGTTTCAATTTTTGTTGAAGTTCTTTTATCATCTGAGCGAAAGATAAAATACCTTCCACGACGCAAAGAAACCGTTCTAACAGGACTCGTTTCATCTTAATAACGATACTGATTTTGAGCGCAATGATAACGGCCTTTTAATTCTTGTCACACACTGCCTCCTAACTGATGCATCATAAGCTGTCGTCGTCTTTTTATACTTTCCGAAGTACTTAACACGAAGTTGGTTGCTTGAGGTTTGAGTCTTGATAGAGTGGTTCTACCTTGACGGATAGCCCCCCTGAGAATATTCATGACTAATTCACTCACGGCATTAATTTGATGTGCATTGGCATAGCGAATTTTTTGTTGACGTTTATGCTTATTCGCTTCATTCAACACGCCTTTTAAAAACATAGCTTACCGAGACATACGCCCTGTCATCGTTCTGCTTTTATTATTAACAAACTGTTCATGTGCGTCTCTTTTTATACTTCCGCTTACGTTTGGATAAGGAATGAAAGGCTTTTTTGGTTCCATAATTCGCCACAGCTCCTATACCTCCTAAGGCAGTGGTTTTTCCTCCTGCGAGTAACGCTGGCACAGCCATGGCTAACAGAGGGCCAATCCCACCGTGTTGTCTTCCAACCTAGGTTTACGCTTTCCAGCGGTACCGTATCGTCTCTTACCCATGATTGAATTACATTTTAATGGACCGTCTATTTATATCTTCATCAAACGTATGCCGTTGAGGTGTGCCTTATCGTTTGGTTAAATGACTCCAGATTCTAAATCGATCATCTGACGCGGGATATAAATCCAACATGAAATGCCCAAAGGGACGTGCCCTAAGTCTTAAAAATAATGTAAGAACGTTGCGTCATTTTTCAGGGTACACTTGTAGGAGTTAATTTCTGATGCCTGTTTTATCCTGCGGACTTTTAAATCAAATGGCATAATGGGCATTACGATTAATAGTTTTGGCAAATTTACCTGGAGGAAATAAATCTTGGGTTAAGTACAGTGTGGTAATGCCTCCGAGATGACAATCTTTGGTAAATAAATCCAAGACGCGTTTATCATTGCCAGATTCTTCCATGAGATCATCCAGAATTAAAAACCCATGATCTTGAGGTTTAAACTATTTCGCTAACACTCCTTCTGGAGGTAATCCCTTGTACAATTGCTCCTTGGATTGTTTTTTCATGCAATCAAATCTTGGTTGCCATTGATCATAACAATACAGCATCTTTTTAGGAGAGGGGGTGAAATATTTTTTTCTCTTTCAAAAGTTGTTCTACCAGTTCACTTTTCCCACTCCCCGAGGGACCCGCGATAATCACACTGGCTGGTTGACAAATCATTTTCTTCTTCTCCTATAATGTTGCGCGTTGTCTTTTGTACCGTTGAACGCTTGTTTGGTTAAAAAAGCACCCTCTTTGGCAAAACTAGGGGCAGGCCCTGATAGCCCCATCGCTACTCCTTCAGCAATTTTATCGTTTTAGTCGTGGTTTTCGCCGAAATCTCGCTCCCCTTTTTTGCGGTCAACGTTTTCGCCTGGCCACACGTCATCATAGCTCTTGATACAAACACAGTGATGCGAACTGAATCAACTGTTCCATTGTCTCCCTCCCCCATCCAATCCATGTACTCTTTCATGTCAAACCAATGTTTTTGTTTAGCCAACTCTACCACCTCTTTTCAATGAACCCCATCCCATGGGACAAAATATTTCCAGGGGATGTGGACAAAAATACAATACCTCCGCCATCGCTAACACGTCATAGACTTGACGACCATCCTGTCTAGTGATCATCTTGAAAGTACACTTGGTAGAGTCGTGGACATACTACTTTAAGGGTTCTAAAAACCACCTTTTTTAAGATGGGTTTGTCCGACACAAATTCTTTTAAAGCGGTCCATTGATGTGATTTGGCTAAGGTCAAGACCTGAACATATTTTTTTTCATCTCCCAAAGTAGATTGTATTGATATAGAACACCGTTGATACCAAAAATAGATATGAGCTTGAGTAAAGGACAAGGCCTCTACAGCTTTTTGCTCTTCACCCCGAGTAATCATGATAGAAAATGAAAGACACAAAGGTTGTCACCACACTTTTATTGAAAATAAAAATAACAAAAGGTTTCACGGCTTACATTGGATTGCTTACAACTTAATTCTGTCTGATACAATTCTTCTTTAATTAAACGTTCTAAAGATTGAGCGACTCATTGATCATTTAAAACTAAATTTTGTGAGCTCCATTGCGCTAAAAATTCTTGAAACTTACTGCCGCGAACTTTGGCTTTTAAAAACATAAGGGCATAATGTCCGCAGGTTTGACTGTCCATGGCTTGAATCGTCATATCACTGGAGATTATTTCTTTCCACTGCTTCAACTACGCGCTAACTGTGGATTCTTGTACATGGTTAACGGCATTCCATAACTGTCAAAGACTTCACACACTCTGTTACGTGTCCAAATAGCTAACCAATGTTCGCCCGGTTTTCCTGCTGGGTCTGTGTTGACAATGTAGGCATCACTGAACACTCTCCAATTGGGAACGTTTGGTAACTTGTCTGCTGGAAACACACCTCGAAAGGCTCTTTTGAATTCAGAATCTTCTCTGGCTAACGCATTAAGTACAGTGTCACTCAGAGCAACGAACTCCATCTCAGCAATTGACGGAATACAGGATTCCTCCAAACTGATCTATTTCATACACATTTTCATACTCGCTCCAGATCACCACGGTAATATTGTGATCAACCGCTGCCGGGAAGTCAATCTCATACCGTACATTGCCTGTTTGTCTTGGGTTTCTGAATTCAGGATCGTCAGCATCACCTGGAACATTGTTGAACAAGAAGAAGGTACAATTCTTGCCTTGCCCCCCCCCCCCCCCCCCCAAATCACTTAGTAGAAGCATAGGAGGTTTGTGATGTTTGTAAGCCCCTGAAGCTGTTAGAAATCGGTCATACCCTACCAAATCTTCTGCACCGCTGTTACCTGTCAGTTCCGACGCTCTGTACGGATATTCTTCGCCATCAATCGTCTGTCGGACACAGGTCACTCCAAACTTTTCATATGCGTACGAGTAGCAGTTGAGAGTTCCATTGTAGTTATTAGAATTTAACAACCCTATCATCACTTTTCCAGGCACTCGTCGTACAAAGAGATTGTCCTGTTTCCATCTGGTACTGTTTCCATCAAAGGAGTAGGTTCGGATTTCACTTCTAACCACTGGATATTTCACTTTTTTGGTTTTCCTCAGGGATCTTTCTTTCTGCAGTCTGGCATACACAGATGCATTCTGCGTGACTTTTTTCATCCACAAGGTGACATAGAGGCCATCGTCTCCCAGTGTTGGAATCTTTTTGTCTACACTGGTAGTAGTGTCAGGTGTTCCAAAGAGAAACATGTTACTATCGTTCAGGGGTAATTCGAAATCAATTTGAACGCCTGGGACCAGACATTTGCCTGTTTTGAACACGGCCACATGGGGTTTGATCATAAAGGTATGATAGACTTTCCCCAGGAAACGACTAGTTAAGGCTTTGAGGCCTGTTTCGCCTGCCCAATTAGCCACATCTGGTTCTTCATTATTAGTAGCATTGGTAGGCGTTGATTCTTCAGCCACATTCAGTTCATTCACCCAACCTTGCGCAGCGAGTGTGGTTTTCCCTTCTTCTCGATTGTAATTCACCAGAGTTTCTATGTAGGTGATAAGCATTGCTCTGTTCCGTCATCAAGACACCATTGAAATTGACATTCATTTGATTAAACAGTGTATGTCCAAAATTTTTGCGCAATAGATATATTTACTTTTATTGGCATCAGACACAGATCCTTCCGTAGCAGAGATATGACTTGTGCCTGTGGTTTCGAGACGGGTTTTGATTTCCAACTTGGTTTTACTTAAATCATAATAATTATCGGAGGAAGTGACTGTAAAGAGAATGGGTCGTCTTCCTGTGTTGACAGGTTTAAAGGGAACCCATCGTTTCGCTTCATAGCGATAGTCAATGTCCGGCACATCAAAGAGGTTCAACGACATGTTGATAAAATGACACTTAAGCCTGTTTACGTCTCCTTTTATACTTGCGGCCTTTTGTCATCCATGGGTAGACCACTTTTTGAATTGAACCTCCTTTCTGTCGTCGACGAGCCATCCAAGGTTCAACTTGATAAGGCAAACGTAATCCTAACCCATAAGCAATACTTCCTCCCCTCTGACAGAAGGATTGATTACGTCCCACTGCTCGCTGGTGTCTTACTCGCGATTGGGATTTAAGTCCACGTCTCATGTTGATTACACACCGAATATGTCTTTGACCCGTCTGATTTTCTTTTCATAGCTTTGTTTGACAGCCGTTTAGCCAGGACGCCTGCACCGGCAGAGAGTTTTCGTTTTAATCCTTTTTTCAAAACTTGTCCTGAGGAGCTTAAAGCATCTTCCAAAGAAGCCCCTTTTTCACAGGCTTGAAGCCCATGTCCAATGGATCGAATGAGAGTAGGCCCTGCTAGTCTGATTGATTCCTGCGAAAAACCCTTTCCTTGCAAAGGGGGAGTATGATACCGTGTGGGAAATCCGCCTAACATGGTTGTTATCAATAATGGGAAACAGTGATGGGATGGTTCTTTCATTCTCGTCAAAACCCCCTATTGTGACGAGCGTTTTCCCAGTTGGTAACACTACAAGAGGTCCTTCCGCGGTAGCAATTTGCACTTCAATGATTTCTAATCGATTACTCTGTAGTTTAATCCATTCATGATGTTTAGGTTCTACAGTGGCACGTCCTTGACCCAAACGTTCAAGTTGCACTTTTCTCAACAAGGGATGTTTTTGTGCCCCCAACACAGTAGATTCCTCCACATCTGAATAGATCATGAGTGTTTGTTTAGTCGGTCCCACATGAGTATTAAAGGTGGAATTCAAATTCATGAATCGCCGATGCACACATCGGGTTAAATAAACAAACGTTTTTCCTCCACGATTCTTCATGACCTTAAATGACGCTGTAGGCAAATTTTTTATCTCGGGATGAATCTTTTCTAAAATCATGAGGTATGATCCCCAAATAATGATCACCTAATCAGTGATACCTATCGTTGGTCTTGGTTGGAACAGTGGTGCTTGAATAAGTCACTTGTGGTAACTCATATTCCAGATTTGGCCTTAAACGATACTTGTCGTTTTTATCTTTTTGAATCAAACCTAACTGTTGGGCAAACTCCAGTTGAATAGGAAAGGTTGATAATGGTTGAACTCGATAAAATGCATCACGTTCATACACATCTTTTTCAGGCACTGCTTTCCAAATAAGATCGTCTTGTTTCCATTGAAAGGTACGTTTCCAATTCGTTTTTAACGAAATGGTCGCATCATTATCTTTGGCTGATTTCCATGCATGAGAGGTGGTCGTAACATCTGTCATCATAGTTTGTTCCATTTTGGTCACAGTGTTATTCCATAACTGAACACCCAATTCACAGTCATGTCATTTCCCATCTCTTTTTTTAAATTGACTACTGGATCTTTGCCTTTCCGTTCAATGTTCCATGTTCCATTACTCTCTTTATAACGTTGCGTAAACGTATATCTATACCCCACCAACTCTGTATCTGCCTTGGATGAAATTATTTGACTGCTGTGTCCTTCATAAGACACTTATAATCCCCACAAACTAGCCTTCCAATTTTCTCCAGGTAATTGCAATGAACTGGGTAAGCGTACTTTAAAACTATTGTTTTGACTGTTAGCAAATTCATCCGTTGGAAATTCATTCATAATACTAAATCTTTTTTCCAAATCCAACTATTATACTCTTTAGGCCACCCCTTCCAAGCGACAAACACTTGATTTCCTTGGCGTTTCAACACTTTGTCTACACGAAATAAAGCATCATCGGGCACAACCACTTTTTGAAAATCTTGTTCATAGAACGACCCTTTTATAGGCGTGTCGTTCCATTCCGTGAGCTCATAAGTGACCACAGGTTTGGTGGTGGCAATTCGCTGAGCTAAAAAGACCTCTTCGGTCCATCCAGGCTGATATTTTTTTTAAAAGGGCAAAATTCTTTAGCGGGGCTCCCATGCGCGCTGACGGAGCCCCATACTCATGGAATATGGTCATCCTCTTTTCGTTTGGTTGTCACGTGATTGACCGAGTGTACGCGTCTACAGATTGTAAGGGTGGGGTAGGGGAGACTATCAAAAGCGAGGAAGGGGTGTCTCAGTCGTGTCTTGGCAATTCTACATCTTGTACATTGGACATTCACAAAATGGTCAATTGACAGCTGTCAAAACAGGATAGCCACTGACCAGTATCACATGACCATATCGCAGGCTCATGTGTCAACTCATCGAAGTGACGTGTCTATTTGGAAGCTGTCCGCTGACCAGTTGTTTTACTAGATAGCGATCAATGTTCAATCTTATACTCTCTACCTAGTTTGAGAGCACAGGAAAACTGATAATGCACGCATATTGGACATGAATCTTGCGATCAATTGACAGCTGCCAAAACAGGGAATCTGCTGACCAGTATCACTTGACCGTATTGCGGGCTCAGGTGTCGACCCACTGAGGTCAAGTATTTTTTGAAGTTATCCGCTGACAAGTAACTAGTTTTCAAATGATCGCAGACTCAAGTTTATTATTTTTTAGATTCATATGAAATATATGTCGTGTATTTCTGCTGCACAATTAGAATTTTGATTTCAAACTGACCTCGTACGCGAAAATTCAGCCAGCTATTACAGGCAGGGAAGACGGCTGCTTTTGACTTTGTTCACCATGATCACGCGTTGGTCACGCTCTTCGTCCAATTTTTATGCTGTGATTGGTCAAAATTTGACAGGTGAGTTCATGCGGAAAATTTATGCAGCATCTTGAATCTTGTTTACTTTGACAGCTGAAGCTGACAGACTTTTGTGTCAACTTGTGATGTTTTTAACTGTCTTTTTCCACTGGATGTACAAAATGAAATTCAGCTGCTATCAGGAGTCTTCTGTTATTCATGGCTAGTTTGTTTATTGGGTTTTTGGTTGAGAAATACGTCACTTGTCAAAGTCGGAAATCCGATTTCGGATGGTATCGTTTTCGTTTTTCACCTTGGTTGATGCGTAAGAGGGTTGCAAAGTCTGAAGCGATACTGGCCTTACTTGATACCTTTCAGGGCTGTATCTCGAATGGTAAGCCTGAGTAATTATTGTATTTGATGTTTGTTTTTTATATCTAATTTAATGAAGTCGAGCCTAGTTTATGCGGCTATTTTGTTTATGCACGTTTGTAAGATTTGAGACAATGATATGACCGTGTATCAGTTTTGATATAAGCTTACAGAACTTTAAAACACCTTTGGACATTTTCTCACTGCAGAGTAGAAAGAAAACGTTCCAAAGAATATTTAGTTATAAATCTGGCTGTAAAAGAAAGCTTTGAGCGATTTTCTTGCCTCGAGTTCATCTTTGAAAAGAAGCAAACACAGGGAAGCCGGTTTAAAACATAAACTTAAGCTTTAAGCTTGAAGACTCAGGATTTTTTTAGACACTTTAATACTTGTTTTCGTGAATGAAAATGGTTGTCTCTGTATATATTTTACCGAATTATATTTCTTTTATTGATTGTTAGTAGTCTCTCATGTAATTTTAATCGCTGTGTCGTTTGTTTTCAGTCGTTCAGTGAACATCGCTTGCAGGAGGTACTCAAAATGCCCCGCGTATCAAACGCTTTTGAAGATTACAGATCGATAAAACCATTAAATAAAAAATAACTATAATAAATTCTTCATCATGTTGAAACGTAACTCTATTAATGTTCATTCAAACACGACCACAGCTCGCCCTGCAAAAGTGAGAACCGGCTGGCCATATATACTAGGTGATTTTGGAAATTTTTTTAACTGTTTAGCGAAAAGCCCATGTGTGCTTCGATCGATCGTCCTGAATATTGAATTAGTGCACCTTGTATTGCAAAATTGTGAAATACTGCATTCTGTCCGAGGTCTGTGTGATAAAAATAGTCCCTCATAGTACTGTTTCACCTCAGATGTGATGTTTATGTTTTACACGCACCCAGATTTGTTAGCAAGATTCTGTAAAGTAAACTTGTTGAACGCAAAAAAATTTGGCCTGATTTTTTTTCCAGGCCTAATTAGTCTACGGTGATCAAGAGCCATTATGGCTGTTAAATGTGATCCAAAATGATTGCTATTTTGGGGGTGTACGTGTGAGGCTATCTTGGGCTGTTTGAAAAAATTTTTCACAAAAATCACTTAGCCTTTCCCTTAAAAGTCACATGAATGTGCTTTAAAGCTAACTGAATTGTGGAATACAAGCTTATTGTTTGATTTACATTATAAATTTATTAATGGGAGCCTCGCTTTTAGCCCTGGCTAAATCTATACATTATTCAACCTCACTTTATCTCCTACTTAACATTTGGGTTTTTCTCCGTTCTTATTCGTTTCCTATTCAATCTGTACCAAATGTCCAGCTGGTTTTTGGGGGTCACATTCACAGGTTTTTCTTTAATACTGGAATGAAATGAATGATTATAGGCTTTGTCTAAAGCTGGTAATACATCAATATACTTTAGAGTGTTTTTAGCGGTAAAATAACGAAACATTTTCGTTTTCAACGTTCGATTCCAACGTTCAAACACGGAGCCATGAGGATCCCCATCCGTGGAAAAATGAGTCACATTATGTTTCTTAAAAAAGCTTGCACCTTGGAATTATAGAACTCACTTCTAGCGTCCGTCTGCACTTTCTCAGGATGTAGAGGCGATGTTCGTTTCCGTAACCTTTCTAAAGCAGCGACCAGTTGTGCGGCACTTTTACTTTTTTACCCAGGCACATTTCGATGAAACATCAATCACAGTGAGTAAATATTTATAACCCTTGTACCATTTAGCTAATTTCTGGAGGTCGACGAGGTCCATTACAAACTGTTCATTTATACCAAACACCAAGGAGGTAATGTAGGAAAACGACGACGACGAAGTTTGTGCAACGTATAAATCAATTTTTGTCGAAGTTGTCTCTGTGCTTTTTCTCGTGAAATACTTCGAGCTTTAGCAAATGCACTGACTTTACCCAAGGAACCAGGTTGTGAAGGATCTTCGTACGACATGATGCAAGATGTATTGACCAGCCAAATACGGGAATGAATAAATCCATTATGGATACTGTTTCTTTAAATAGCTGAACACAACATGTCCTTGTGAAGGAAAATGCGTATGAAGCCAAGTGATGTAGACAGCATAGCGACCCCACGTTGGATTTCTCTTCATAATGTAGACAAATAAAGGAACAGGGTGACAGGCTTTGTTAGGAATAACGGTGTCCTTATTAAGTTTTCCACATATCCAAACAGTACTCCTATACTATAACGCTTCCTTGATCTTTATAAAAGACAGTTCAGTCCGCTACGAATTTATAGCAGTGACGACTACAAAAGACTTGCCGGGACTTGCCCAAGGTTCCAGTTTTTAACATATCCAGAATTCCTGATAGAATGAGGGCAAGCCATACCTTCAATGGTGTCACCTGGTTGTTTTCGATCAAGATACACTCGTCACGATGAACATAATAACTCATAACGTAGTTGATCATTATCTACACGTAAAGCTTCCGATTCCCCTTTCATGATATCAATGAGTTGTTCTTTTTTCTGTAAGATGGCTTGATTTCTTTCTAATTCCTGATTACATTGGTACCATAATTGAGTCATCATCAACCTATTAGCTGACATGTTGATACAAGATAAAACTTGAACCCTACAACTCCAATTTATAACCCCCAACCCTAACCCTTTGGGACTAGGTCTAATTTACATTTTAATCCAAACCCCCACCCTAATTAACATTTTAACCGTAACCCTAACCCAAACCCTCATTATCTTAGCAACAACACATTTTTCAAAAGGCTTTCATTTTAAGAAATTAACACAGCCTACATTATAATGTTTGAGTCCTTTCAAAAACAGTTCATGAGCCTGGGACAATAATTGGCTCTGTTCTTTCTGCTTTTGTAAATAAGAGGCCAAACTAGCCTTTTTCTCTGGCAACCATCCAAAAGACTGCTTCTTTTCCACTTCGTTCTTCTCGTCATGGGCGGGAAAGCCTTTTTTACACATTCTATAAAACTCCCCTGATGAAGCAAATAAACTGGCTTGCCGCTCTTGTTTTCGTACATGTTTGCATCCTTCTAAAAGCTTTTCATCAGCAGGGGACAATGTTTTGCCCTTTTCTTTCTGCTTTTGTAAATACGAGGCTAAACTAGCATCGTTTAGAGGCAGCCATCCAAAGGATTGCTTCTTTTCCACTTCGTTTTTCTGTTCTGACACCAGCGGAGGATTCCAGGCGTCATGTTTGGCTTCTTCTTGCTCCTTTAATTGTTCCACCACTTCAGGACCCTAAGCTAATGTACCTTGGGTTTGGCTTGCCGCTCTTGTTCTTCATCCAGGTTTTGTTGGCTTGCTTGCGGTTCCACTGGTTTACATTCTACACTGCTTGTTGAAACTAGTCGGACTTTTTTGTTGGTCTGGATTGGATTTATTGACAGACTTGAGAGGTCTTGGTTTGTAACCCTGTGGCTGACGGGAGGCAGTAAATTTCATGAGCCATTCCGGAATAGGTTCCGATGGTAGGGGATAGAGACCTGTATGAATCCATTGTAAATATTCACAAGGGGGCGCTTTTGGTCTTTGCTCTCCACGATTGTATGGCCCACCACAGGTCAGAAACACATTGTTCGAGTTTTTTGCTGTTTTACTGAGTCACATCTTTGGAATAGAGTGACAATGACGTTCCAAGTGACCCCATTTGGCGTGGACTTCAGGATGAATTTCGTCTTTCAAAGCATGGTACACTTTCTTTTTATCTTCTACGTTTCCATAAAAAGTTTATAGGGGTTTACCTCATTTACATTGACGTCAGTCCTTAGGGATTTGGACTTGTTGAGGCAAGGAGCAAGTAAAGACTGCTTTGAAAAATTCTATAAAAGAGTGAATATATTAATAACTTTTTATTCATTTTGTCATCATGTCTCAACCCACTGAGTCTTCTTTTTATGTGACCTCACCAGTAGCAAAACCAGTGAATTCCCAAACAATTCTCTAATCAATTTCAACATCGACTTCCTCAAGCGTTATGGTTGACTGGAAAGTGGAAAGTTGGGTTAGCCAGTCTATATTTACCTGGAGCCCCAAACCGTATTCCACTTGTGGTTACCTCTCACTCATCTGCTCCAACTCATTTAGCTACCCCAACACCTCCAAAACGGTTCTCCTACAGAAAATTATCCAATTATACAAACGAACGAGCACAGACATTGTTTCAACAATATGACAAGGCGTTCAAGTCATGTCAATCGCAAGACGTTTTTTGTACGTGAAACAAGTCTCAGCTGACGCCAACACAGGATTTGAATTTTTTGAGAAGGTGGTTCGTTGGACGAATCAAGATCTGAACAAAAAACTATAATGTATGAGAAACTATAATAATGAGAAAACGTTAATCGAGTGTAAACTGTTGCAATTTTATTTATTGCGTGGTCAACTGCTTGATATTGTGGAAGTCACAATAACAGAATGGAATAGGTCGAAGGTTCAATTGAATGACAACAGTCCTGTGGTAATCACCTTGTTTGTTAAAAAGAAACAGGATGTTCCAGCACGAAAATATATTAAAATGGATGATTCAATGGAACATGACGCACCGATATAAGAGAGAGCATCCGTTTATTTCATGTCACAATGAGTGAGGCCGAGTGGATCAACATTGCTGATCGATCACTTCTCTTTTGTGCTGAACAGCTGCAGAAGATTGACTGTGTAAAAGAACAACTGCAACGTCTACAGGAGGACTTGAAAAGTATCAAAGACCTCTTAAAAGATAAACAAGAAAGAGAAGGCTACGATGCAGTGTATTAACATGGATCAACTTCTGAAACGCATCAAACCCTCTGAGTTTTCGTCGTACGAAGAATTTATTCAAGCTCTTTTAATAGAAGGCCTTTCTAATTATGATATGACCTTTGATCAACTGAATTATAAACTCTATGCACTGAACGGAACTATTTTTGACGAATTGTCAACACGCTCCATTACTTATAACAAAATCTTTGCTCCAAAAATTTTCTCAAGGGACATGAACATGTTCAGGCAATGACGTCACTGTTTAGGCAAGGAACACTCTATAAAATAGAACGACGCTTGATAAAGTCAGACGTAGCATCATGTTGGGTGTGCAACCGTTTAAGATTATCACTGGTGGCGCACTTGGTGTGGAATTGGAAGCTGAAAAGTTAGCAAGAGACCATGGTTTAACTGTACAAGTCATAATTCCACCTTGTCATCCACGAAGTAAAACAGTCCCTCCATTAACAATCACTCAACTAGCCGAAGCAATTCCCATCAGATTGCAAGTCGCTGCTCGCCTCAACAAACAACAAACACAAAATCCTGTCAGTTTACAGTATATTCACTGAAACTATCATGTGGTGGAACAAGCAGACATGGTGTTAGCGTTTACAAACTTTCGGCCCGAAAGTAACATGTGCTTTGGAGCAACTGGCTGGGCCGTAGAAATGGCGAAACTGCTAAACAAGATCCTGTATGTCTATGATGTGGAAAAACAGATTTGGCCCTGGTACAGACAAGATGAAGATTTATTCTACGCCTGTGATCAAATGCCCGACAAACAATTTGCTTTGCCGACCTTTCAACCAAAAACTGCCATTTTCGGGATCAAGAACATTTACGACTTTCCAGATGCTTTACTTGAACTCAATGATACTTTTAAACGAAGTATTCCTGAGGTAGTAAATTTTTGTACACAATGATACGATGTTAGTTCATAGCTGGGTTCTTTCTTGAGTTCTTACTGTAAAAACTTAATAAAACATTTGTTTCATCTTTATCAAAGTCTCTGTTTACTATAAAACCTAAAAACAAACGTTATTTTCACTCTACAGTTGATTTCACTACAATTAAGAACGGTTTAACACAATTTCTCTACTCGCATGCGTCCTGCGCACTCTGCATGCGTAATGAGGGGACAGTAATTCTCTCCCACATGTTTTTCTTGTCTCTCTTTGACACATATATACTCGCCAAATATCTCTCTTCTCTTACTTCATGGTATCATCCCTCATTAACATATTTCCGAACACCCGAGCTTCGCTTTGGGATATTTCCGATTCGTTAGTTTACCGAGACATGATAGTACTAAGTCAGGAAATGTCCAGCCAATCAGCAACCAGAAAATACAGTACAACTCATTTGCATAAGAATGATGGCCGAATAGACGACCATCACTACTGTTGTTGTGTAACACGGGTGCAAAATGTGTAACAGGAGTGCAAACTTGTAACATGAGTGCAAATTACAAAAGCTTTCTGACTGGCTGAAAACACAAAAGAAACCAACAAGAACCAATCAGACTAGAGCTGTTTCAACAACAACAACAACAACAGGTGTTCGGGTGCTCTCTTTGAGTCTTTTGTGGAGCGAAGACCTCTATGAAAACATCCATGTCATGGTCTGTTTTTTTCTACCTCAGTAGCAAACAAAACCGAAAATTTAAACATCTGGTCCAAACTAAACTAATGGGCGAAAATACCATAACTCACATAATAAAAGTATTGGTAGCTGGTACACAGTGGTGCACAATGAAAGTATCCGTAGCTGGTACTAGCCTGGTAGTAGCCTTGTGCAAGAAAAACAGCAGTAAGGAAGCCGAAGAAAGCAAAGATTGTAAGTTCAGAGCATATCGCCAATGTCACAGGCCACAGAGGTATAAATTTCCTTAACGACTACGATCAAGCCGACGAAGAAGAGCTACGATGACTCTTGCAGTAGGTCGAATTAAATAACGGAGACTCCAGCGCTGAGAAAAAGCAAATACTGTATATTAATACTGGCAGTTTCCGGCATCACAACAACTGTGGCTCCACTCACCCATTGATGGCAGCGTCGAAAGAAAACAAATTGCCTCCCTCCTTTTTTGGGTTTTAAATCTCAAAAATTTCTCCATGAATCCAGCTATGATGGGGTCTCAGGATCAGACAATGATGAACAGTCGTTAAAAAACCTTAGCAAGTGACTTTCATCTTTGTCTGCTCGAAGCGTTCTCTTGATTTCAAAGCGGTAGTATACTTTTTGTTAACGCTTCTTGTGAACGCCGAGCTCTCATAATCGAGGATGAATAAAAACACTTACTTTTGCTGATTATTGTAAACCAAGTTATCTTTAACGGGCTGGTGACCATATTAAAAAATCCTTGCACATTTCCAAGTTCTCAGCTGAATGATTTTGAAAGCGTTGGTCTTGAAAAAGTTTGAATTTGACAAAGGTGGTAGTCTGTTTCAGCCAATCAGTTGAATGAACTATGTACAGCTGTTTTTCGTGTACATTATCAAATGATTTTTCTCGTGCAATTTGGAATAAATAAGCACTTATAAATTTTTCAAAGACAACAAAGTGCACTCGCCCTACGGGCTCGTGCACTTTTGTTGGTCTTTGAAAAATTTAGTCGTGCTTATTTGTTCCAAATTGTACTCGAAATCATGTGATTACCTATACTAATAAACATCAACCACTAATGTAATACTAACCATTAATGTAAAAAATATGAACCACTAAAGTAACAAAAAGTTGACCACCAATGTAATAATTTTTCAATCTTTAATGTAATAAAAAGCTTAACCACTAATGTAATAACATTGCGACCATTAACGTAACAAACTCAAAGAGAACGACTGATTGGTTACTTAGAATTATTAGGATTTATAAAACAAGCAAATGACCTCCTGCTTTGATGTCAGGCATCACTGTTTCAACGTAACAAGGTCACTCAACCTTGTCACTTTGAGACTGGGTGTTAAAAAACTTCCCCACAAGAGTTCACGTTTTGCAGCATTTCATGTTGCAAGAGAAGAGCCCAGAGGTGTTTATCTGCCAAAAGGCGGAGTTTTCCGGGTTATCGATGATATTTCGCTTGTGTTAAACGTGAGGAGATTACGCATCAGTCAATTCCACCTGCGCCCAACCCCCCCTCCCCCCCCGGGCTTCTGCGGGGCATTTGCCCGCCTTGTCAGTCCCGGGGGTGAGGCATTGACAAATTTTGCACTGCCTGGGGGCCGGGCACTTGCCAACCCCTGGGCCATTCCCGAGCTTTTGACACGCACGCGGTTTTCTATCAGAATATAACTACACAGAGGGTTTTACTGGATAAAAAGCAGATTGGCTCATCTGTCAAGGACAGGAATAAATTTAAGAGGGTTGTAAAGGTATGTTCTCGGTTATGTGCATGCATTTCTTTATTGCTCATCAAGCCAAAATTATATAGCGCAATTGGAGTTATCGATGTGATTCCACGTTTTTTGGTTATTGAATCAAATTTCTGTTGATATATTTGAAGAACATCCTTTCATAGTTATAAAACTATTCATAGCATATAACTTTACAGCGCTCTAGTAATTAAATGTCAACAACTTTATATCAATACTAAAACCGTAAACTAGTGCATGTCGTCGTTAGAATCCTAGCGCTATTACAAAGGAAGACGTTAACGGAAACAAAAAATCGCACATTAAAATACTTAAAATGGCACTATTCGACCGTGCGATCAATGAAAAATGTTGCAGTGTTGACGGAGGACGGGGAATTTGCCCTCTTTTTTCTTCCCCTTCCCGGGAGATTTGACAGCTAAAAAGTCCCCACCCCCGCGAATTGGCCATCCAAGGCCAAAAAAAGCCAATGCCCGGGGTCAGCTTGTAGTGGGACAGTTTATGCTGTCATATATGAAGTAGATAATACTAGAAACCGGTCTGAACCGCTCCGAGGAATAACATATGTGTAGCTTCTGTACCAGAACAGATTAGTCTGCTCGTAGTGATTAAAGTGTTGTGTTCTCAGTTCTACTGGTATCAACTCCTTCTACAAAAGTGGTGGACAATCCATTTCAAGTACAAATGCCTGCTACTATCGAAGAACTTCAAGGCGTCGTGGCCGGTCTCAGCGAAGTTGTCAAAGGTTTAGTTAACACCGTCCAACAACAATCTGCCCTGCTGCAAGCTCACACTACAGCTTCAACATCCCAAGCGAACTCAGCCGATACTACTTCTGGTTCTAACAATCAACACCTGTCGACCTTACGATTGCCGACCTTACAGCTACCAACCTTTCGCCAAGATAAAACCGCACAAGATGATATTGCCGAATTTTTGGAGCGTTTCCAAGAGCAAACATCTCACCTTCCCGCCAAAATTCGCTTGTCGCTCCTGGAACAACAGGTCGTCGGTAAGTGGCCGCGTTCAATGTTATCTTTCCGCCGTGGCTCGGAAGGGTTTTCTGATAAAACCGCCGAGGAACAGTTGAACTCTTTTATCTCAAGTTTACGGGATGAATTCCAGGAACCTCCGGACGCAAACTGTCGCCGATTGGCAGCTGAATTAAGTGCTATGAAACAAGATCCCTCTGAGAGCGTGGATGAATTTGTCTTAAAAATACAAGAACACTCTTCATCAACTTGATAAACTGGGCGAAAGACTGACGAAATCTTGTCCCACGCATGTTACTTCTCAGTTTGGTTCCAAGTTACAACCGCATCTTACCCAACACCTCGTTTTGCAAGCTCATCAGGTAACACAATTTGATAAAGCTATCGAAGCCGCTCGTCGCATCGAACATTCATTCATCGCTACTGCAAGTAATGGGTCTTCTTCGCCCTTGAGAAGTGATTCCTCGTCGTCATGTACAGTTTTTAATGGAGTTTCTCAGCGAAACGCCTTGTTTTCATCTTCACGTCGATTTGGTAGCGAAAATAAGCAAAGTTCGTGTTGGATTTGCGGAAGTAATCAACACAAAGCTCATGAATGCCCACAACGGTCAGCAGCACCAAAAAAGAAATCGCCTGAGGTCTGCAGAAATTTTAATAAGTTCCTGCTGGAAAACTCAAAGAACGTCACATCCTTTGGACACCTGCTGTCTCTGCTGGGGAGAAACTTCCACTACCTCTTGACAGTTGTTGCTCAGTTTCTCTTGTCAGTCGCTCTCATGCTGATTATGCTTCCAAATGTCCACACTTAAAGTACCAGTCACTTGAAACACCTGTTACAGTTTCTGTTGCTGATGCAAATTCTCAGTTAAATGCTGTTGGCACTATGGAAATTCCCTTACAGTGGAGTAATGGTAGAGAAACAACCTTTCAGATGTTTGTAGTTCCAAGTTTGTCCTGGCCTATTCTATTTGGAGAAAACCATTTGCACGCTACACAAGCCTTGGTGGATCATGGTGAACCCAGTATCCTCTTTCGTCATCCTAGCATGTCTTTCAAAATTGCCTACTCTCTTGACAGTCCAATCAGAGGTGGCTTACACCAAAGGGACAACACCCATGCTGGAGTAACTTGTTTGCTCACGGGAGCCCCTTCACCTGGTATTCCTTTTACAAGCTCCAAACTAAATCGTGGACTTAACATGGTTTCTGTTTGTCTCACCCTTGGTACATGATTGATGGCTGTTTCACCGTCAGACTTGTGGGTTGATCGTGAGGAAATTCAGCCTGGTGTTAAAGTTCTAAGTGGTCCTTTTCACATGTCTGCCATCACAGATCAGCACCGACCTGTTGCCTCTTGCCATGCATCACTCTGTACTCTCCCTCCAGATCCACTGCTGCTCAGGATATTGTCTCGGATCTAGAACCTGCTTTTACCACAACTCTTGCAGTTGAGTGCAAACAGAAACAAGCTGACATTCCTCTTAACATTGTTCTTAGACATGTTAGACCATCATGCAATGCTGACTGTAAAGACTTTAAAGAGTCAGCTGAGAACACTGCTACCAGTGGACTCAGCATATGCTGGAACTCAAAAAATCATTTGCTAAAAGACTAGGATTACTTAAGAAAATCGAGATTTCTGCCTAGAAACGTTCGTCAGGATCTCTATTTTAAGGTCATCTTGTTTTCAGTGACCTATGGTCTTATACTATGGGGATCTTGCTGCAATTCCGACTTATTTCAGTCCCTGGAAAGACTTCACTGCAGGGCTGCGAGACTTATCTTTCATTTGCCGAAAGACATGGCATCTGCTGATGTCCTACAACGGGCCCAATGGCCGACTCTGTCTATTTATTTTAAATTAGCCATTTTTATCTGTCTTCATAAAGCTTTCCACGATAGGTTACCTGTCACATTAATCGACCTGATTTCTAAGAAACGGGTCACAAACTATTCAACCCGGACTTGCGCTTCTTTAATTGCTCCACGCTTCAACACGCGTTACATGAAAGACTCTGTCGCGTTTAGAGGCTCAGTCCTGTGGAATGCAGTGACTAACAACAGTAGTGCCCTGACAAAAAACATTCCTTATCGTGAACTCAGGCTAAAGCTTCAATCTTAAGCTAATTTTAATGAATTCAGCTTCAAGATAACGTCTGCATCCACTTGTAATTTTAGAAAAGATGACTTTGTATATACTTAAATTTATGTTCACAATTTCATATTTTTTTGTTTTTTTAGTTTACTTGTAATTAGTTAATTGCAAACGACCCCACAAGCTCATGTAGCTTTAATACTCATCGTCTTAAAATAAAGGCTATCTATCTACCATTCTCGCAGACAGTTGGATGTGTTGGGTCAACGGACAGTCACTATCATCAACTTCACCTCCTTTCACAAACGCTACTCGGATTTCTTCAGCACAAACATGGAAAATTTCTGAACAGAACAGAGAATTAGCTGCAGCCGGACTTGATTCGTCAATCCTTTCACCCTTTAGTGAGAAAATCTCTGAGTTTCATGAACATGAATTTGTACCTTCTGCGACCCTTCCACTGGATCCTAGTTCAGAGGAGTATTATCAGACTCTTCTTAAAGCTGTGGCTCTTGACTCGCCGAAATATGTTCATGTTGATGCAGAAATCCTCCAAACATTTAAGCAGCTTATACGCAAATATCCTACAGCTTTTCTCCTCCCTGGTTCTCTGTTGGGTCAGATACAAGGCTTTGAACATCACATTGACACTAAGGATGCCTTACCGGAAAAGTCTGGAAGAGTTACTTGCTATTAAAAATGAGTTACAGCGCATGCTTAAAATGAAAATTATCCAACCAAGTAGATCTGAATGGGGGGCACCTTGTATTCTTGTCCGCAAACCGCTGGAAAATGGTGTTCAACAACCACCACGCTTTGTTGTGGACTAGAAAGGCCTAAACAGTGTAACTCGGGGTGACGGCTACCCCATTCCCTCCATTGCAAGCATTTCTTGATTCAGTTTCCCAAGGAAAAGTGTTTGGACACTGTGACCTTGTCAGTGGATATTGGCAAATTCCCCTACGCCAGCAGGATCGTCAGAAAAGTGCCTTCTGTACTCATGTTGGACTTTACGAATTCTTACGGCTACCATTCGGATTAAAAACTGCACCTAACACTTTCCACAGGATTCTCAATACTGTTTTTGCTGATTATTTACATCAATGGCTGACTGTCTATGTTGATGACATTATTATGTAGGCACAAGCTCTACATTCTGCTTTGCTGTTTGAAAGAGCTGTAAACTTTGGCATCCAATTCAAGCCCTCAAAGTGTACCTTCTTCGCTAAAGAGAGTCAAGTTTTAGGACACACCATTACTGAACATGGGAGAAAAACAAACTCGAAGGGAATTGAAGCCATCCTAAGCAGGGAGCCGCCTTCTAATACAACCAGCCTTAAACAATTTCTGGGTCTCTGTAACTTCTTCCGTGATTATTTTCCAAACATGCCTTCTCGTACCAAGTACTTGCGTGAACTCTTAAAAAGGGATACCCCCTTCTCTTGGTCAACACACCACTCCAGGGAATTCGAGGACTTAAAACATGCAGTTACTGGTCCGGATGTTTTACCCTCTCATCCAGACTGGACTTCTCCATTTGAACTTCATGTTGATGCAAGCAAGCTAGGTTGTTGTGCTATGCTTGCACAGTACAAAGACAACCAGCTCCGCCCTGTCAGATTTGCATCAAGAGCCTTCACTCCCGCTGAATCCCGCTGGCACACGTTGCAACAAGAACCGTTTGCTGTTAAGTGGGGTCTAGAACAATTCCGCCCTTACATTCTTAGCCGTCATGTCAAAGTCATTACAGACCACACGAATTTGAAATGGCTTACCTCCTTGGCCCCACAGCAAGCTAAACTAGCACGGTGGTGCATGACAATGGCAGAATTTGATTTTTACATTGAACATCGTCCAGGAATCACGAACACTGTACCTGATACCTTAAGTCGTCAGCCTATGTCAGACTTACCTTCATTTGAGGAACCTTATGCTCCAGAAGATGGTGTGAACTCTTTTGTCCTGCTTGCAGTCTCTATGGACATCCCCAATCATAGTTCCTCACTGGTTTCTGATACGCTCAACGGCACTTTTGCTTACCTTCGCCGCATCTGTCTTGTAGCTCCTGTCAATGTTGATTCTGCACCTGATCGTGACTCGTCTGTAACAGCTCCAATTGATACCAAATCTGAGGACTATTTACTTGCCTTACCTGGACTTAACCTTCATCTCTCTCAGTTTGCATTGCAACAACAACAGGATTACTGGTGTAAACTTGTGTTCAAAGTTCTTTCTTCCAAAGGTGGGAAAGTAAATTCCCAGGTGTTCCACAGAAACATTTGCAGTGGGCTCGGCATTTCTCCAAACGTGCAGCCATCATTGATGGTGTCCTCATGTACCGTGACGAATTGATGGTCAATCCAAATCATTACCGCTATGTAGTTCCTGATGATATCCAGCTTCGTAGGCATCTGTTAAGAGCCTACCATGACTCTCCTGTTGCAATGCACCGAAGCCGAGAAGCCACATATCAATTTCTGGGAAATGACTTCCACTGGAGGAACATGTCCAATTATGTCAGAAACTGGATTCGCAGATGCCCTGACTTCATCCGTTTCAAAACTGCTGAACAACATCACGGTCCCATGCAAGTTCGTCTTTACGAACATCCATTTCATACATTAGGTATAGACTATGTTGGTGAGCTCCCAGTTTCGCCTAATGGAAACAAGTGGATCTTGACAGCTGTGTGCGCTTACTCAAACTTTCTATGGGCTATAACTATCTCTGACAAACGAGCTACCACCGCAGCACGCGCCCTGTATGATCATGTGTTCCTTGAACATGGCTTTCCGGCAGTACTCCAAAGTGATCAAGGTGGTGAATGGGTCAATTATGTGCTCCAAGAACGCACCAATTTGCTATCTATAGAACATGTGTTCACCACAAGTTATCGCCCTCGCTTTAATGGTTCTACAGAAAGAGTGCACCGCTGGCTTAATTTTGCTTTAGGTATTCACTGTGAGAAAAATCAACAGCTATGGGAGGAATTCTTACAACCTGCCACTTACGCCAACAATACCTCTCCAATTCCTGGAACAGATCAAGTAACTCCGTTCTTCCTGGTGTTTGGCAGACATCCCATTTCTCCAGAGGTACTTACCCTCGAATTGCCTCCCTCACCTCTTCCTCAAGCTTCATATGCTAAAGAACTTATCAAACCTTCCATTGAAGCCCGGAAACAATTTGACAAAATCAAAGCAGGTCATAAAAGAACTCAGCGAGAATACTATAACATGCACTCTAGAGATCTCCATGTGCCTGAAGGAAAGAGAGTTTTTGTACGACTGCTGCCTCCAAGCTCAACTGCAAAAGGGGCAGCAACTCGTTTTCTTAGGAAATATGATAGACCCTATCTTGTCACTGGCCATGTTCACGGTCGTGAAGGTTTGCTACGTTTACGGCACCTTTCAACTGGTAAAGAAATCAGAGCAGTGTACATTGAAAAGATTGTGGTAGTTCCTGATTCTGATCCTCGTGCAGACATCCGTGATGATACTGAGCGAACATAAACAAGCAGAACTGTTGCGTCTTCATTACCAAAAAGCACTGTAGCTTCGCCTGTAAATCGTAGTTCAGATTTAGCAAAGATCGCCTTTGCCTTTGCGAAATATCTCACCCCATTGCCACAAGTCCAGTGTTATGCTTCAGAGGCTTGTAAAGCGGTTTATAATAGCTTACCGGAAGCTAGAGACATTCTTAATCGACATGGCAAACTTAAAGGACTCGTCAGTCAGTGTTCCTACTTATCTTTATAAGGTGGACCACATGGAGGTACCTACCTCCTTGTTTTGAATGTAAAGCAATTCCGTGAACTTAACAGTTAACTCCCCAAGAAGGGTTGGACTCGTGAAGGAACTTTCGTTTTGTTTGTTTGCTACAAGTTTTCAAATTTTTTACCCAAGAAGGGGTGGACTGTAGTGGGACAGGTTATGCTGTCATATATGAGGTAGATAATACTAGAAACCGGTCTGAACCGCTCCGAGGAATAAGACATGGGTAGCTTCTGTACCAGAACAGATTAGTCTGCTCGTAGTGATTAAAGTGTTGTGTTGTCAGTTTTACTCGTATCAAATCCTTCTACAAGCCCGGGGGGGGCTGGGCGCAGGTGGAATTGACTGATACATTTTGTGTGGTTGTGGATAGTCTTATCAGTGCCCCGAAAGTGTGATTGTGTGATTTCCGCATGGTGTTGACAGGTATGTGATCGCGTGGTTGAACTGCGTTTCCGCCAAAATATTCTGTGCCAGCCATAAAAACGTTTCGTCTGTGTTTAACGTTGCTGATTGTACCTTGGAAAGCTAGTCTCGACTAAGGAAAATTGGATCAAGGTCTAGTTTCAGTGGGTTCTAATGGCATTGAACGATAGGCCGGTTTTGTAGATAAGAAGGTGATAATTTGTGTGCTGTTTCATTCAGTTTGTTGTCTATTCCATGCGAAATCCTGTCGTTTATCGGACCGCGAAAGAAGTAGTGTTCTTCTAACTATTGAAGATGTTATGTAAGCCTCAACTAGGCATTCTTTCGCTGCGGTTCACTTAACTTAAAAATTTCTAGACTGAAATGACACCGGTTTGAAACTTCACGAAGTCAGATTACTGAATAAATGTTCTAAAATTTGCGTCATTTTAAATTTGGACTCGTTGGAATGCTTCTAGGCACCATTCACTTACTGCCCGGCGTCAGATAAAGGCTTTTAATCGGCCTTTGAATGAGTTTTGTTGTTTTAAATTGCCAAGTGGTAGAATGAGTTGATATTTTTGCTAACCCGGTTTTCAAACATCCAGGTATATATACAGTATGTTCTATTTGAGTTTGTTACATTAATGGTCGCAGTGGTATTACATTAGTACGTAAGTTTTTTATTACATTAAAGGTTAAAAAATTACTACATTGGTGGTTAACTTTTTGTTACATTAGTGGTTGATATTTATTACATTAATGGTTTGTATTACATTAGTGGTTGATATTTATTACATTAGTAGTTAGTGTTACAGTAGTAGTTGATTATTACATTAGTGGGTGATACAGCTGAAGCTCCAATCATTTGCCTAATTTCAAACCGAGAGGAGCTAGGTTCGAGTCCGTTTATTATGGGATAAACAACACGAGATCCACAAAGCCAGAAAGATCACATTAAGTCTAGAAACATTTTCTAGTTTGGTGTTAATTGGGCCTATATTGAACGAAATACAGCCATTCAAATACTCTAAAATTTACTAAGAAATATATAGACGTCCGGACGGTCTGGCAATCCAAACATCTCTTAATAAATCTTCAAGTTTAATATAGCTGTATCTTGTTTTTTGGTTTGTTTTTGTTCTTTTTTTTAATTTCAGTAACTTATTACACCACACACCAAAAAAGAAAAAGAAAGAAAGAAAGAAAAACAATAGTGCTCAGTCACTGCACAGAATGTTTCTAACCTCAATGTGCTTTTTCTGAGTATGTGGGTCTCTCCTTAATAAACAGACTCGTACCCCAATCAGCCCCTGTCGGTTTGAAATTAGACCATGACCACGTTTGTTCCTGTTGTTTGCAGATAGTTTTATGATTCCTGCGTCCTGGTGCTTGATGTTTGGATCTCCAGTCCATCCACAAGGAAACCTGTTTTAACAAATTAGCACGTCACGATACATCCCATCAAGCGTCTGCCGCTCATTTGAGCTACAGAAACAAGTTGAACTAAACTGGACATTGTTACAGATGATGTATGCAAGGAAAGCCACCTTCTAAATATTTAAGAATTTTGTGGATCCTCTTTCGTTAATGGAGTAGCTCTTGCTTGGATTTGAGCAGTCTCTGATTGAACTGTTTTTCAATAAGGCCAACCCAAGAGGTAAATATGCGACATACCTCGAGTAATTAAGAAAGAACTTTTATGTGCCTGTGAATAAACTTCTTCAGCCTTTTTGTTGGCCCAGAGTAGTTATAAAAACAGCCTTTGGCAAGGATCAAGTATTATTTATTATCTCGTAGTTTTACCCTGATGGCTGTGATGGTTCATCTTTACTTGGCCAAAGATTTCAAGCTAACACTGCAATTTATCCCTGTAATTTTGATTGAAAATATAACGAAGCTCCTCGTCATGCGATAAAATCTGTTTTGCCCGTTTCTGCATTCCGAGAGGATAACATAAACCAAGCCTATTCGCCGTCACTAATAATTCAACAAATACAAAACGTTTGCCAAATTAATGACAGAGAAATCGTTGGAGCAGAAGTCCGTAACTAGAAAGTCATTCTGAATTCAGCGGTAAAATTGACTTGGAATTTCGATAACGAATTGCTGTGCCAAAACCAGCAACCAAAATTAGAATCATTTGGGACAAGCATTTCCATCGCCTGCTTATTCCAAATACCAATCCCATCGACAATCGTGTCATCCCGCTTTAGTTTTGTAAACACTATAAATTCCTCCTTAGCATACTCTGAAGTCGAGTTATATGTGAGGGCCTCCCAGGGGTTTTAGGGAACAAGGGAACATCGCCATTTACTTTTAGGGAACAAGGGATATTTCAAAATGACTTTTAGGGAACAAGGGAACTGTTGACGGATATTCGGGAACAAGGGAACATTGACTTTCGACCATTTTCTAACTTTTGGAGAGATTTCCATTAACTGTTTATGAAGACATTTCCGACGTTTCTGTAATCTCACGCATTTCCGACGACTAAGCCTGGCGACTAATCTTCACAAGTGAACTGGTGACGACTGGGGACGAGTTTAGAACGCGTGGGAACCTTGTGAGAGACTCCGTCGGGTGGACCGCCATTTTTATGGTAATTTTCTCTTTGGTGTTCCATGTCTAGAAACGCTAACCATTTTTTTTTTTCTGAGATGAGAACGGGTGCCAGTGACATGCTGTTGCAGCTTGAATTTGACTACAGGTTCAGTAGAGCGATCAAAGAACGCTTAAAAAGGCAGTGCTCTACACCATATTCATACTTTACTAGCTCTAGTTCATACTACCCACATACCTTCGTATCTGCAAGCTACTCTGACCTTCCGAAATTACGTCCCCCAAAGACAAACAAGCTAACTAGTCAACAAGTTCGCGAGATGAGGAATTGGAGAGCTGTCCACGGTCAGAGTGTTCCCCAAAAAACGGTGCGCAATATGACGACCAAAGACAACTCAGGAACTCTCCCGATTAATCTATATGCGGTGGGCCCACCAGATGTCCAGCCACTTGATTTAACCAAATTAGGAGACCACCATTCAGTGCAACAAATGCCACAGAAAGAAGTGACAGAGTTTCTGTACACGTCTAATCAGATAGTCTGTGTTAAGCATGACAAAGAGTGCCCTGAAAACACCTTGGTTCTCGCCTGCCCTACAGGAGAATGTTAAAGTTGGCATAAAAAAAGTGATGGCCAAAATTTTTGTTCAAGATCCTTTTAACCCAATATGCTTTTCGGAAAATTCAGAGAAATACATTGAAGTAGATAGCATTATTTGTATCTTGACGACCTACAAACATAATCAAGATGTTTTGGAACTTAAGGAGGAAGAGCTGATCCTACTTCAGGATGAAATTCAACAGACAAGTGATGTCCTCACTCTTACAGAGGCGACAGAAATTTCTGCTGATGAACCAGAGGTGATGGGGCATTCATCAAGGAGACGAAAGAGGCGTTTTGCTGAGGATTATCTCTACTATGACTAACGAGGTAAAACTTACGAAAATACTGACCATCGAGAACTGAAATATGATTGAAATTCTGGGGAACATTAATTAATATTTCTGGGGATCAAGGGAACATGCAACAGAATTTCTGGGAACAGGGGAACTTGATGAAAGTGAATTTCAGGGAACATCTTAATTTATTTTTGGGGAACAAGGGAAAAACTCCAATTTTTTCTAGGGAACAAGGGAACATGTACCCCCCCCCCCCCCCCCCCCGGGAGGCCCTCATATGTTTCAATAATTTTTTTTAGCAGTTTTGGCTCAAACTTCTGTTACATGTATTTCAATGTGCAATATATCAGCGTCTTCTTTTACTGCTGTACGTTGCTTCCAACTTAAGAAAAGGGGTAATTGGGATTTTCAGCCACTTTGTACCAGAGCTCAGATAGACAATAGATGATTACCTTTGTTATTGACTAACGTGCTGTGTTTAAAAATTTCCACCGAGTCTGGGTGTGTACTACTCACAAACAGAAAACGGATCACAACACGGCTTTATTTTGGAAGGGGGGGGAAGGAGGCGGCAAGCGACAACCCTATTCAAAAGCGTATGACAACGACAAACAGTCAACTGAAAAATATGTTTTGTTTTATTCCATAATACCAATAACTAAAGCTATCTTCCACCAAGTCAGTGGGGATACAATATATTAAAGAATTCATTTTGAGTTTTTTAAACAATTTCTTAAATTTAGGCATAGATTGTATAGTTATATCCAATAATGTCTGATAATTTCATTTTAATTAATTACATTAGTATATTATTTACATAAATATAATTCTAAATACTGTAGCTAAGCATGATTAAACCAATAAGGATAACTATGAACGAACTGAAACCTAATTTCTAGCAATATTTCCAAGCATGCGTGCAATGATTTGACAGAACACACTTAATTCCAAAATGGCGACCATGTTGCCTTACTTTTATATTTCTGTTAATTAGCCGTTTTTGCCTCGTGATTGCACCTGCAGATTTCAAAAGAAGTTTTAACTTGAAATTAGGCATTCACATGACGTCACGACACCTATATTGATGTCATAAACGGCGGTCATGTTGAGTTGAACTCTATTCTTCTGTAAACGCGTTTTTGTTCCAATTAATTTGCACAGATGCTGCCCACGTGAGTGAAAACGCTCTATTATCGTTGAGATGCATTAATTTGCCGCCATTTTGGAACAAGGCATCATGGCTGGCCAGGTCCCATATAAACAAATTCACGATAGTTCGCCATCGTAATCGCTATTCGTCACCGCTATCTTGATGTTAGCAAGCCGTGCACATAATGTAATAAATGAAATGGTCACATCAGATAGCTCAGCTGTGAGATATAGTGTATAAATTTGTGGCTATCTCACAAAAGTACTGAGAGTGGCCTAGTCTTGCTTACCATAATAGAATAAAAAAAAGGTAAGAAGTAAGTGGACTGGAAGCCAAGAAGCTGGTCAAGATGGGACGGCTTCTTTTAGACTGTGTGATGAAAAACGCTTCACTTTAATGTACTGCCACCTTTACAAATTTATTAATGTCTCTCTCCCGTGGTGAAAGACCTCCAAAACTTTTACGTGTGGCTTACACAAAAACGTGGGGGTATTTCCATACCACACCCTTAACCCTTTAAAATCTCAACACCACCTTTCTCCCAACAACATCAATAAAGAATGAAGAGAAGAGGTTATGAGGATTGATAAACAGATCACCACAGGGGAAATGTTTCGATCTCATCAAATTCTCTCAACTGATTCTTTAAGGAAATGTATGGAGACCAGTCTGGAGAATTTGCTCGTGGAAATTTGGGGCTTGAAAGGGTGAAGGCAATTAACTTTTAATTGAATTGAACGTTCTAATTGAATTCATTTTCACTGCATACATTATAAGCACACGAGAAGTGAGTAGTGGGGATATAAGAACCACAGCAGCTTTTCCACCCAAATTAAAAATAACTTACAATGTACGAAATAGTACGAGAAGAAAAAGAGAAATTGTTAGAGAAAGTAACACACTTATACTGTTAATAATGATCAAAAAAGCACCGTGATGCTAGACCCAAACTGACTAAATTTCACTTCAGTTATAAAGAGAGTGTAAATGAACTATTTTTATGGCACTGTTCTCCACTAAATGTACTGTAGACCACGAGAATACAAGCTATACATTCCAAAACGAAGAAAAAAAAACAAGTCGCCTTTTTGAGAATTATTCAATTCAATACTACTTCGTAGACGTTGTTCCTGTGTGATTAACATTCAAGCTGTTTGTCACATTTGAAGTGGTAACCTGTGCCAGAGAATAAACAAAAGCAACTGTTAAAGATTTGCAAACTATTAAGAGGAGCACTTGTGCACACACCATTGCAAAGCAGTAAAAACAATTAAAGGAAAACTTAACTGCCAGATTCTAATTTTTAAACATTTTAAATACCCTTGTTTACATTTTCCCTTTGTATGTCACGAGTGTAAAAATTTCCGACACATCATAGGCGGCCAAACGGTCATCGTGACGTCTTTTCTGTGTCCTTTACCATCCTCTTTACTTTTGAATGTTTGTAGTTCGTTCAGTTCCGGAGCACTCTGTGTCATATTCTAGCTAAAAATGACTGCGCCGCCCACGAAGCGACGCTTAAGCTCAGCTCTGGTACCAAGCACACAAAAGGCTATTTCCGTGTTTCTAAAACTTTCTCTTTCAAAACGAGGCTGAGTGCAAAACTTTTCTTGTGCAAATGAGTTTTATTTGCATGAGAAAAAAACCATTTTCACATTAACGGCTTCGCACTTAGCCTCGCTTTGAAACAGAGGCTTGGGGCAACTCGGAAATGAGATAATGAGGTGTGAGTGACGTCAGGATTAGTTCTCATTTCCCAGCCTCGTGCTGCTAATTAACTGTTGGAACAACTCTTTGAAAATGACACGAAAGTACACAAACTACACCTATACTTAAAGGAATTAACAACATACCATAACTAGCAATTTTATCCAGATTAGGAGCCATACACTGTCCTCCAACATGCCCAAGACTGCCACAGTTGTAACAAGACACTCTACAACTGTTTAGCACAGGAAACGTCTTTTTATACATTCTAGAAAACCCTGTCTAAAGAGGAAATGAAATGTTCCCTAAATCAGCTTAAGCACATCACTTAACACCGTTAATCTTTAAAGAAAACTCTCCTTAATATCCTGCAGCGCAGAGTGTGTACGTTCAATCAGATTTCCTGTGTGGTGTTACCGCCTTCTTTGATTTTAACAGCAGAGAAGGAGATAAACTAACTTCCGAACTATGCTTTAGAGTTAGATTTCGATTTCAGAGGTCAAGTACTGTCGGAACAAAACACCAAAGAAAACAGACCCGCTTCAAATATAAGACAAGCAGTAAAAATAATAATTGCTCAACCAATAGTGAGAATAAGTCATGTCAGTACCGGCTACAAAGAAATGCATCTTAACATGAACTGCATCTTCTAAACCTTCTGACAGCCCAAAAAAGACCATGTTTGAAACCGCTGACTATTTACTGGAACTCCAAGCCCAAAATCAACTCAGAATCGTAGTTAACTACTTGAAAAAAACAGGCCAGTCAGTGTCTTGCGAGGTTGACCAAGCACGCTTACCATAATGATTTCGACGGGAATTTTGGTGAAAATTTTCCAACAAATGGTAATGGTATTTTTTTGCACCAAAAACAGGAATGGGATTGACTTTTACCATTTACAAAATACCATTACATGTAAATTTACGAGCCCTTTCCTTTCAACCACAACTTTCGAAAATTTGGAAACGGCGGCAAATGGTACAGAAATCTCCCGAAATGTGAACCATTCAAATTCAAGATTTTCAGGCAGCAAAGTTGAAATTACGGAAAGAAAACTTCCGGGAATAAATTTTCGAAAAATTAGGTATACCTTGCGAGGTTGCCCTGTTTTGGGAAATTTTGCTCCTTTATTCGCTCCTGGAAGTTGCCGAAAATTCAAACCGAACGTTTTGGTTGAATGGAAAGCGCTCTATGCTTCCTCTCAAAACGGTGCCTGGCACTGAAAATCCACACAAATGTTGCAGAAAATTTCGGTCGTTTCGGTCAAAGCGGGAAAAAGGTAATACCCCGGAAGGTTTTAAGTTTTTTTTTCCGAAAAGTTCCCACCGGAATGAACCATTCCATAAATTCCCACTAATATTATCGATCGGGTTTTCAACACAAATGGCAGCGCTCCTAAATCCAATCCGTTTCAATCTTCTTACGTTATACCAATATGTTCTTCGCAATAGCGTTTCCGAATCTCTCTCATGTTCTATAGTTCGAAGCAATTAATTTGATTGATATTTCATTCAATTCTGTGATCGTTTCTCAGTGCTGAAATTGCTTACGATAGTGTACACACCTGAATTCTTGGTTCAGACAACAAATCACTGCCACAGTCACTAGCGCTATCACTTTCGCTATACAGAAATTCACCGCATGAGTCTGCTGCAGAACTGTAGCAAACAGGTGAATGTCCATGATTTTCAGAAATCAAAATGCCTTTAGAATGAGCAGAGCACAGACTTTTTAAAGGAGTTGGGTCTGTTGACGGAGATGGAATGATGTCGAATAATATCAATCCACTTGAAGTAAAGCAGCCACTGGTCCTAAACAGAAAGACGACGCAACAAAAATGATATCAGATCAACAATCACTTGTAAAACTGAGCTCACTACAAGCGGTGGTGATTTAAGAGTTGGGGGCAGTAGTTTGAAATATTAACGGAAAAGTCCTCAGAGGTTAAAGTTCCTTTAAATAGATATGTACTCTAATATGACATTGTTTATAGTAAACACCTCGATAGAGTTTTCACCTGAGTATCTTGTATTTCAGTATAGTCACAACTTTCAGTTACAGCAGATTTTGGAATCGTTTCGTTAACTCTGACTACCGGCAGCCACATTTCCTTCCTCTCTCACGACAATTTTCCCAGTGCCGGTGGCTAGAGACGTTTATTCTTGATTTTATCGGTGGTCTACTTAAAAACTAAAATTAAAACTCGCGTTTGAATGCATGATACTTACCTAAGAACCTCAAGATTAACCCTCAGTTTTCTTCTAGCACCTGCAGTTAAACCAAGTCTTCCAAAGTCTTCATCTGTAAGCTTTAACATCTAAAAAGAAAATGAATTGTGAAGTTACTTTAAACTCTTTTAACTCTCTACGCTGATCATTGTCGCATAAACTGAAAAGCACATTATACACACTGTCTGTCTTCTTATTGGCTAAGAGCCTACACTAACAGTTAATTTTGCAGCGTGCAAAGAAAGTAGTGTCCGATAGCCCGGGGCTAGTGGATTTTCCTATCGGGCTAGTGTATTCTGTTTATAACTTGCCCGACGGGCAAGTGATGTTTTTTGAGGAATTTGAATAACAGAAGAACCATGAAATCAATTCTGAAAGTCAAAAAGTTTTTTGGGCTAGTTGAAATGACATCTGGGCTAGTAAATGCTACAATTGTAGCTTCAGCTTGCCCGAATGGCAAGCTGTAAAAATGATTTTCTTTGCACCCTGATTTTGGGTATCAGAGCAACCTACAGATTAGTTGGTTTTGAGTCGGTTATCGGCTGGCAGATAGCCACAGTAACTATGAGATAACTGACTAATGTGAAGGGTGTGTGTACAATGCATGATTTCCAAGAGCAATCTCAAACTGTGTTCCGTGCGATGGCGTGGTTGTCGTTATTTTCCTGAAAACAATGTATAATAGACAATTATTATATCTGGTAGATTTCCGCTCCACTAAGCTGTGCAACATGAATCGAAAACCGTTAGGTCTATTTTGGCTGTTTCAGCTGAGCACCGCAGATATAACAATACGTAAAATAACAACTTCTATTACATTCAAACATGTGGCAAATAAACTAGAACAGAACTGAGCGACAGTTTACAAAGAATACCGTCAGAACGGAGGCCAGAAAAAAACCTGCCGAAAAAAAACCCACTAGGGAAAAAAACTCGGCAGGAAAACTAGGTAACTGGGTAGCTCATGCTCTGAAAAGCCAATCCTACGAAGACTACACGGTTCGAAGGTCTCTGCCCACATTTACTTAGCATGTCATTCCAACAAAGCACGGTATATTTGTAATAATCATTCGAAAACAAAGGAAAATAACGAAAACAAGCCAAATCCCGTCGCGAAACTCGATCTGTCACTTAATAAATCAATTATATAAAAAATATATAAATAAAAAAATAACGTGGACTAAACGAGGTCAAGTAATCGGCTCCTGTGTCAGCCTAGAATGCTTTCCCACGAGATAAGCGTCTCTCCATTCTACCCATACTGCACTTCAACTGTGACCGCCCCAGTCCCCACTACTCCTGTGCCGCAGAAATATTTCATTTCCGGCTAATCCGTATCCACTCAAACACCGGAAATTCCAACATAGGAATACTTTTCAGTTTGTAAGAAGGTAAGAAGGTGGTTATTTTTTTACCAAGAAACGGAGCGATTTCTTCCGATAATTGGAGGTAAATGTGGCAAAAGTGATTGGAATTGACGGGTTTAGCTCCACACGAGAATTTGATTGAGCAATTTTGCCCGCTCTTGCTTAGATGTTGAAAGCTAAAGCAGATGTCAGCACTTAACAAGTACTTTTTGGGGTAAGGGTACGCTTGGAATTGACTGAGCCATTATGATAACGATGCAGCCATCTCTCACAACAATAGAAACCGTAAAACCAGCTAGCTGGGATATCGCGAGAAGTCACGCGAAAGGAGACGCGGAGTAAGGCGCGGGGAAAAAGTGATAACTGTTCGTTTTCTCCGCCCCTCACGGCTTGGCCGCTCACTTTCGCGTTCCTTGCCACTCGAACTGGAGAGGTTGCTACCAGTCTATAACATTTCCTAGTAGTCGTGCGCATTCGCTATTCCGTGAGCCAGTTTAAGCAAGGAATTCCGGGGAAACCTTCGAGGTATTTACATACCAAGCAACGTCCACTATGGCTCAATGTCTCTTTTTTCACCCATTTCAGCCAACCCTTAACAATCAGTAACATTGTGGCACTCACACGTGATACAACGACGTGATACAACTACAATAAGAGTCAGTGAATAATGTACCCTGCAAAGAATTATTCCACCTAAATAATGAACTTAGTGACTCATACAAACAGTAATCGTACCTCATCAAACGTCTTTCCTCGAAACACATCGGAATATTTATGCAATCGTAACCTTCGGAGCCATTCAGAAACAGTTAATGCTCGACCATGAGGTCTAAATGCCCAGTTGATATGTTCAGCACAAGATTGACGAGGAAATGATGGTGTGACTGTGGGGGATGTCACAGGAGAACCACTTGGAGATACAGAGGGTGATGGATATGAAGTGACGGGTGCAGTCGAAGGCAGGGCCACATGAAGTGATACCAGAGATTTTTCTACAGATGAATGCAGGCTGTTAGTGCTTAACTTAGGAGTTGTGTTGTTTACTACTGAGGCACTGCTGGAAAGGACAGCTTCAACTGATGGTAACATGGCATCTAAAACAGAAAATAGAGAAAGGAAAATTAAGAACATTGTGTATTACAAGGGGAATATAAAATTATAAAAGAAAATTGTGGTACAGCTTAGGTTGCCTGTCTATTACTCGTAATTTCAACAATATGATGTTGATATAACTCTTTCATAACCTAATTAAAGAGGGTATCATTTAAAAATCTGAAATCTTCACTTTTTGCAAGACCTAAACAGCTGTTAACAACTGAATTAACATGGAAAGGAAGTAATATTACTATCCCAGTGAAGGCTTAAGATTAAACTTCACAATTTTCTAGTTCACGGTCATATGAACACTACTGACAAAGTATTCCATGTGTGTGTACATTCACGCTTGGTTCCCTAAAAGCCAACACTGCACTGACTGTTAATTATCTTACCAGATGCCGTTACTTTCAATTCATTCCCATTTTCATCCACTTGAATTACTGCTGGTGATCCTTCATCTGCCTGTATTTGATCTCTATTTTGAGACTGATTTGTAGCATCAGTTTTATTTTCTGATTTTTTGCCATCTCTCTCACTTTCACCAAGTGACTGTTCACGCACTACTTCTGCTATCCTGTGAGGAGTGTCAAACTCTTTTTGCTTCATTTTGTCTAACACTTGCTCCTTTTTTGAAGAATGTTTTGCCTTCTTGCTTTCCAACCTTTTCCGTTTTCCTTTTTCACACTGGAAAAACTTCACTACATGATCACAGCCTCGAACAAACTTAGGAAGACTGCTAAACAACCTAAAGAGTGAAAAAACAAAAAACAAACACGAAGTGATAATCATTCACATAATGAAAACTTTATGGATCAATCAGGTCCCATCAAGATTCCAATTTGTAAGATAATTCACATGCATTAGAGGCAGTGGAGATTTGTGTGATTATCACATTCACGACATGAATATGAGGCCAGTAGCTTGCAGGAAAACAAGGTATTTAAATTTGAGGAAAAGTAAACCCATAACAAAATAAACAAGTGGTCCATCAACTATAACAACACGCATGCAGTACTATACACTTTTTCAATATATCGATTTAGCCAGGGCTAAAAGCAAAGCTCTCGTTAATATACTTATAATTCACTAAAACAAAAAATAAAATCAAGCAATGCTAAATGGCGACGGCAACAAGAACTGCAAAAAAATAATAGTCTAATTAGCAACCAAAAAAAACTTTGCACGTGCAGCACACGTTTTGGCACATTTCTTTGATGTTGTTTTGCACTACCACAAAGTGAAACTTTCTAGTTACACATTTTATGGAAATAAATGTTTTATATGCTCACCAAAGATTTTGTTGCTTGTTTTAATCCTGCTCGCTTTTTTTATTGCCGCTTATTTTTACCTTGCTGGGCTCTACCTTGCTGACCCCTAGCATTTCTCACTTTCTCACCGCCGAAATTAAATTTTTGTGTTTTTTCCCCACGAAATTCATGATTCTGCTATGAAAATAGTGTTAACAGTGGTGCATTGTCCAGTTACTGTATCATGAATAGGACACATGACCATCGCACTTGGGTTGCTGGTAATTGTTCAAAGTGTATGCAACACTTGTTTATTGTGCTTACCAGATGCAAGTTATTAAGCGTGTTGTGTTGATCAATATTTATCAGTCTACTTACAATAATATTATGCTCCGCACCATATGGCAGCTCACCATGGCCATATAGTTCAGTGATTAGAGTGTACAACCCGCAACTAGAAGATCATGAGTTTGTTCCTGCTAGGGAGCTTGAATTTTTTCCGAGCATTTCTTCATGTATTCAATTACCTATATCACTGTCATCAGTTTTCTAAAGCAAACAACAAATATGTACACTTGCAATGCATTTATATTTTACTTAACTGGGACAACATACCGGATGTAGTCTGTTATATCAGGGATGGGCGTTTTCTCTCCTTTCTGCTCAGGTTTATTAAAAATTCTGATCCTCCCTACAAAAAAACCACAGCAATAAGCAACTTAAGCTAGTAAATCTCATGTCACCTTCTCCATTTAACTTTACATTACTTGTAAAATTTTCTTTGTTTGAAAATATTCAGTTATTTTTTTTCCAGTTACTGAAGTAGATTTAAGGAGGTAAGGACTTCAACTAACCTACCTATCCTGCATATTTGTGGCTGGGGTTAGTTTGTGCAAGTCACTGTTCCACTACATGTACATGTATATAGACACATGCAGTTTCTCAGAGTAGAGGAATTCCAGGTTACAAATCTGAAGCTTCATGAGGGGTGGGTAGAAAAGAAGTGCTGACAGTAAAAAACTATAATTATAAATGTAGGCAATGGTAATGTAAATATACAGATAAAGATAACTCAGTCATCAGGAATGCCCTACCTGGTAAGAAAGGTAGTTTCCATGGATTGCCATTTGCGTCCACTTTGTTTGGGTACATTTTCCGTAACTTAAAATAAAAGATATTCGGTGAAAATGTTTGCAGTGGGTACGGAAACAACCATAACAAACATAAGAGGGGGTCTGATCAGGTGTCTTGAAAACAAAGACCCCTACGATCCCCACCTGAATGACTCTGAGCTTTATTGATGTAGGGTTAGGAAACTGAGTTAATCAGGTTCCATTTAAGTTATTATACTGGACAAACTGACCTTTAACTCAGTCTCCTGACCCTAATCAGTAAAGTTGAGAGTCATTCCGTGGGGGGTCTTGGGGGGTCTTAGGGGTCTTTTTTTTTCAAGACACCCGGTCTGATCTGTTGTACAACTGTTGTATAGCTGAACGTTGTATAACTATGTGCTGTTGTAAAGGGTAAGGTTTTCAAGTAGTTTGGTCTGTTCCCCGGTATAAAAATCAGATCACTTTAGCCTACAATAGAATAGGATACTGGGCTGTTCCTAAGGACCAGGTACCAGGGAAAACCCCGACCCCAGTCACCCGACACCATCAGCATGACACTGACTGCACGCTCCCTAACTGTTCAATTCTCTGTCAGCAACTTGCAAGCAAAATATTCAGGACAACCCTAGGAACTTTTTCATGATAATGGAACCAACATATTTTGCAGCACTTATTTCAAATTTTGCGATTCAGCCAATTAAATACATAATTTACAAGAAACTATAATTGCCAGATAGAAATAGCTGATGAAGAGAGTTCACACACTGAAATGAAAATAGGGAACATGGAGATAAAAATATCGTGAAATGACCCTGATGTTGACAGCAGGGTATTAATTAAGTTTGCTTGATTAATTTTCATGACAGCTAATTTTGTGGGTCTCAAATTTTGAGATTTTCACAGTCATGAAAATAACATGCTGTAACAGTATGGTATCATTAATTTATAGGAATTTCATTTTCGGCATGAAAAAAAATATTAAAGTTTGGTACTGATAGTGTGGATGGATAAAAGAATGACTTAATAGGGTTACAATGAAGATGGTCTAGTAGAGGCTTAAGGCTGGTTTTCACTAGCAATGGAGTCAGAGTTGGAGTCGTAATCAGAAGTGTAGAACTTATGATCTAGAGAAAAGAGTCTTCCAATTCTGCTTATGATTCCATCTCTCACGTTCCACTTATGATCTAGTGAAAACCAGATTGTCGGAGTCGGAAGCAGAAGCAGAAGAACCAAACCAATCACAAAGCGTAGGAACATGCATTGTGATTGGTTTATCCTTTCACTTCTGCTTCCGACTCTTACAATCTGGTTTTCACTAGATCATAAGCAGAACATAAGCGACAGAGACGTATGCCAGCATGCAAAGAAAGTCGTGTCAGATAGCCTGGGGCTAGTGGATTTTACTGTCGGGCTAGTGAATTCTGCTCTTAAGGGAATTCCCTTGTTTTGCACTGTGCACCCTCTACTGTGCATGACATTGCGACATCCAAGATGGCGGCGGTTCTTCCCACTAGTGCGAAAAGAACAAGCAAGGGCCGCTTTTGTAGAGCTTCAGCTTTTATTTGCAATAAAATGCCGCAGATTGGCTGACAGCTTCCTGGTTTGCTATCGAAAAACAAGAAAATGAAAGAAATGTGCGTGATCCCGAAGTCTGCAGTGGTTTTTCACTGCGCGGCCGTCAAGATGTGGAATTATTAATCTGTCTTGGCTGAGGCTTTGGATTATGGGGGCTGTGAAGCCTGTGGGACAGCTCTACGGCTCTCCAACTGTATTATCTGGCCTGGGATCGCTACTATACATATGTTGTTCAAACTCCGAGAGGGGAGAGACGAATATTTCTGGAACAAATAAGACCCACTGTAGCACCAGAACCATACGAGGGAGACCTCGAGATGTAAACACGAAGTTTGCTGCTGAATTCACATTTTACTGCGTATAGATCCCAAACAAGCGAACATATGGAGAATAGGAATCAAAAGCTTTTTCTTCAAGTTTCTTTGTCAAGCATTATTGTGCAAAAGCAAAAACATCGAACCCTAGCTCACCAGAATTAAACAGAACGCTGGCACTACAAAGTAGTTCAAAATAGAGATTCATAACTCCAAAATCTCATCAAATCTTGACTCACCTCACTTCTTGGTACTCTTTTCAATTTTGAACTTCTGTGTTGGCGATATCCATAGGCGTACGGGCCGGGGGGGTGAGAGGGCCTGCAGCCCCCCCCCAAAGTTTGGGCAACTCAGAGTTTTTGGGCAGCATTGGGCAGCACGAGAAAATTTGGGTAAAGTCAGTTTTTAAAGACGTCTCAATGTTTTTATTATTATTTTGAAGAGACGTGTAATAAAGTGGCTAAAGATAAATTATTATTATTATTATTATTATTATTATTTTTATTATTTTGAAGAGACGTGTAATAAAGTGGCTAAAGATAAATTATTGAAGAGATAAATATTTTCTATTTTAACCTGAAGTCGGCATAATAATCCAGTTACATTGACACGAGACAGTGTCTGCCTAGCACGTGACGAGTTTCTGGTTGTAAAGGAAAGGTATCATACTGCAATGGGCTATTTCCACTCGTGAATTTATTAGAATAAACTTCCGCCTAACTTTCTAGAATCATCTCCGCTCGAAGAACAGTGTATGGCAGATATCATCAGCAATGGGTCTTAAAGTGAAGAAGTGGCTGACTAATTCTCAGTTTGAATTGCGAGAAGAATCTTGATTTTTTTAAAAAGTCTATCAAGCGGTTTAAAAATTATTCAATAATTTGTTAAAGTACATTGAAATGTTTACAAAACCGCTAACAAGAGCGCCATGATACAAACTAATCATAGACAAATCCTTCTTCGTAGCAATTGGCCGGAGCTATCTCCATGATCTATTACCCACGTTTTTGAAAAGATTGAAATTATTAGGAGGTGAAATTGCATGTCAAAAGTGCATCGTTTTCTACAGATAACGGCCAAACATCAAGATTTTCCTTTTTTTACTGTATTTCCAATGATAAAAACTTTATCCCAAAATATCTCGATTAAGATCTCACAGATTCCGTTTTAACGTCACGAACATCGAGGCGACTATTGGAGGAAAAAGCTCCTGTGATCCACTTTCGAAGAACAGTTCCCAGAGAGAAATATTGCTGCAAGTATAATAGGTAATGGCTTCATTTCATTGCTATAACAACTCCGATGTCATTGCAACCCTGATCACAACCAATTTTTATCTTTATCTAATACACCTGTGGTGGCAACTTTTCCAAATGTTTGTTTATGGCGACGTAGTTTATGCTCAAACTTGGCAGGTATTGACCCTGAAAAACTGTATGGAGCCATTTTCATATGCCATATGCCATCGGCCCTCGTTTCTGTTCGACTGTTTTGAAAAGATTTGGGCAACTTGCAAAAATTTTTTGGGCAAATGGTTTACCAC
>NC_133202.1:20231641-20299141 GCF_958299795.1 Porites lutea
AAAAACACTTATCAAAAAAACACTCAAAATAACTGCATGATTTTATTATACTATAATAATATAGTACTTTATACTGTCTTGACCTCAAACAAACTCAAAAATTTATGCAAATAAATTTTAATTTTCTTTTCAGAAGTCAGTTTTCAGAAAAATCAGAGTGTCTTTCTTTTACTTGCATTCACCTAAATATTACAGACATCCTGGTTAATAAAGGCAGCCGCTTAACAAATGGTAAAACGTTCAGACTCTCATCTACCTGCAGGGAGTTACACCATATACAGACACTTTTCAGCACCATGTTTTTGTCCTAACTTTCATTATGATAGACATATAAGCAGCAACATTCTGGCAGATGACAGACCCAACTAAAAAGTATTTTCTCTGTCTTTAATCATCATGTTTGTTGTTCCAGCTGGATTTAACATTCTTATGGTTGCACATGACAATAATTGTAACTTCAGATGCACAAATAATGATTACATTTGCAGTCAAAACCCACTTAATATGACACCTCACTACTATAGACAGTTTGCTTTGTCCCTGGGGAAAGAAAGCCCTGCCATTTTGTCTTCAACCCACTTAATAAGGAAAGTTTCTATAGCCCCCTCAGTGTCTGTATAAATTCAACAGGTTTGACTTTACAACAATACTGTGATTGTATTTTATGGTATTTCCTATCCCTCTAATGTAAATGTTTTTCTAAGGAAATTCCACCCCACCCCATTACTTCAAAATAATTTTTGTTATTGAGGAAAGTAACTCTTAGCCCTGAGGGTGTCTGGAAAAAAGGAAGTTGACTGAACAAATATTCGCAGTTAAATTTTATATTCCAAATGAACTAACTAAAGCCAAGCTGATTAATGGCCATCAGGCTACAACTAGAATGCGCTGCAGTTGAAAAAGGTGGGAACTTTTTGTTTTAAATTTACATTTTAACAATGAGGAATTTAGGAAAGGGGCACCCCCACCGCCACCCCACACAAATCAGACCAGAACAAGGCCTACAAGGCCAAGAAAATTTTTTTTCATTGTAGTCCCTCCTCCCTTATCTTAATCCCAAGGTCTAAATATATATATAGCTGATAAATAACAGTCAGAATCAATGTAAAGCAGCCTACGTTTTTAAACAATCTTTCCAATAATCTCTCTTGCCACGCAAACAAGGTTTATACCTTTTTTGGTACAAGAATTCAAGGACTTTTCAAGGACCTTTAAGGACACAATAATTTTCACTTTTCAAGGATTCTATGCAATTGTTAATATTTGTTTTTACTATTTTCTGTTGCTACTACTCTACCAGTAACACTTATTGTTGAATTAGCATGTGCAAATTACCCTGTACAAAGAAATACAAACTACAATGTAGAGTTCACTTTGGGTATCGTACTTTCAAGAACAGCACTTGAATGCAAAGAATGCAATTCATCTTGACTCAATTATTTTTGACACCTTCGATGCATCCAGAACAGAAAATTACCTCAGTAGTCAAAAAGGGTCACACGTTGCTTACTATTAATATCTTGTTTTGTGGTAACATGTCTGTGTGCTTTTTTGAGTTCTGTTGATGAGTCCCTCTCTTACTGCCTTCATTGATATTGTTGTTTAGATTTATATATGTCCCTAGTAAGTGTCAAGAGGTACTAGATTGCTCAGGCACGTCCCTAATTATAAGCCAGTTAACTTTAGATGTACGTATATAATGTCACATCCAACAAATTATCACATTCTGCAATTTAGCCACCTGACCTATTATTCATCATGTTATCTGCTTTCAATGACCTGCATTCTAAGACACTTTGGTGAAATGATGACATTAAGCGTAACTCATACATATTTCATATACAAAATGTGTGCAGGGAGTGTTTGGTAAAAAGCAATTACGACAGTCTCACATGTTTCAATAAGACTATTAAAAGCTGATCAAAAGAGGATTACCCAAACAAAAAAAATAAAAAAACAATCTCTTATTGTTCCTACTAAAACCTAATAAGAATTGATGACAACAAAATTATTTGTGAACCATTTGAACTGCTACTGCGAACACACTTAAACTCCATGGCGGTTATGACAAAAACCTACTGCAGTAAAAAGTAACAAATGATGCCAAACAATTCTTGACTAACAGCAATAAAAAGACTTTGATTCACCTTCAGAATGCTGGAAACCGCTTTTCATTAAACTAAAATCTTAAAAACTTTTGTGGGAGGGTATGCCCCTAGACACCGGTAGTTTACATGGCCATTTATTTGAACCCCTTGAAAAAAATGCTAGGTCTGCCCCAGCATTATGTGACAGAAATTAGAGAAGATTACCAGTATGTACGTAAATACATTCTTATTTTTATTTTCAGAATATGGTGGTTCAGGGAAATGGTATATTTTAAAAAAAACCTAAGTAAAGTCCTTGCATTGTATGATTAATTTTATGGCCTTTCACCATTTGCATGCGGACGAAATAAAGCACGTCTGACTTTCTAGGGTGAAAATGATAACTAACCTTTTTAAAGCTTAACTATTTTATCAAGCACAAGCAAGTATTATAGTGAAATTTATATATAGTGGCATGGTCCTTGAATTTAATTATTCACGTAATTTATTACGTGTATTTCTTTTTAAAATATTATTAGATATTTAAGAAATTAATCTTTCCACACAGGATATTGATATTTCGTAACATTCAAAGGAAGACAATATTTTATAATCTCATGTTTGCCATTCCAGGAAAGGTGACCTAGCTGAATATCAAATTATTCCTTACAGCTGTTAGATAAAAGTAGCTTAAAGCTAGTGTCACGGGCCGTATTTTTTCCACAATACTTATTACAAAACGAATCCAAAGTATGAACAACAAGATGGCTTCACGGACAACTGTAAACACAAAAGTTATCGGCCAATTTACATATCAGCTGTGAGATTTATGACAAAATTAAGGAACGTTAGGAATCACTGCTGGACACAATAGGCTATTGAGCTTATTTTCATAAAAAACATTACTAATTAAGCTTTCACGTTTGCTAAGTAAGCGAGATGAAGGTTAAGAAGATTAGAAATCAAACGCTGATGAACTCTTTAGATTTAACGAAAAATAAAATTACCTTCGGGAGTCTGATCTTTTGCCACTGCGGGTAGATCTCTTAATGGCAAATCCTCCCTTTCCGTTTTGCAATCTTGGAAGACTGTACCATCCTCGAAGTCGTCATGTCGCTCAAACTTCGTTGTGACATCTTGGTCAAACGAAAATGTTGAAGATCCACTGCTTGATTCAGAGACAGTCTAGGTGAATAAATGAACAAGGGCAAATTAGAGTAAAACAATGACAGAGTTTTGGGATAGAATATTAAAGTGTAAAACGATACAGACCGTGACGGCCGCACTATAGCTAGCTGGCATGACTTGCTCATTAAGGAAAACATGCAAAACGGATATCGCTGTTTGTTTAGAAATGAACCTCAGAAATTTACACTTTTGACATAATCAGGGTTTAAGACGTTCTTTTAGAATTATGTCCTATGTTTTTAAAACAGTGTTTTGCAAAAAAGACTCTGAGTATTATTCTTACCTCACTCAGATCTGACGTCCGGTTTGCGGCTTGTTTGAGTTGCTTTAATTTTGCATGCAAGACATGTTTATGATGAAAGGAAAATGCAGGATGATGAGCTGACATGGTCATCAACAGTGACAATTCAGTGAAAAATTCTTCCTCTACAAACGTTGAAGGCTGATAATCATCAAGGATTCCGAACATAACGGCTGCTGCTTGTCGATTGCTGGAGTGAAGAAGAGCCAGACACACACACAGTTTTCGCCGAATGTGTGAGTCGTCCAAGCAAACCAAGCAGCTCAGGTCCGTTGGGTTGTTTGCCGTACTTTCCGCCTGTCGAAAAGCCAGGTAATCCCGTTGGACCTGAGCTTCCATGAAGGTATTAAAAAATCGAATTTCCCAAGGAAGACAACAGTCCAGTATATTGCAGATGAGGTCGATTCGATCATCTGCAGAAAGGCCTTTGAACCATGATATCACAATATCTTTCTTGATCATTTCATAGAATTTTCCCCTTCGAACGTCCGTGTAGTGTGTGGCGATCGCTAAGTGAACATATTGAAAAGTATTTCAACACTTGAGATCGCCGGGTAAACAATCAAGCACGCGCCAATCGATTTCTGGGACTTGTCTGACCACACGGTGCGCGCGGCAAGTTCGCAGAATAAACCAATTAAAATGCGCCTTTTATTCCCAGATCAATATCATATCTTCAATGTGGCTATTGTGATTCTTGCCTGACTAAATAAAAAAAAACGGCCGTCCACAAAGATCATTAGAGCCACTGCTTAATTCTTAATGTTGGGTAATGCTTCGTGCAAAATTCCTCAGAATTAAAGTCCATTAACATTCCGTTTTAAACATGGTGCAAAACTTCTCGATTGCTACAAATATCCTAATAATCCCTACAAGGGATTCAGAAGAAGGTATATCATACAGCAGGCGTAGCTAGCGGAGAAGAGGGGTTTGGGATGTGTAAGTATTATATTTCTGTTAAGTATACTATACATCGAGATATCACAGAAACAAAACATTACTTCTTTAATAGTGCTTTGATTCATTTCCTTACCCAGAAGGTAAAAATTGGAACGTTGCGTGTCTTCGACTTGTGACCACGCCTGTCTGGACATAATACATCACATATCTATCATATAAATTGTATCTTGCGCTTTGTGCCCTCGAATTTAACTGTCAAAAATGTACTATACACACAGCAGATGACATTTGTACAAAAACAACTTACCGCGACTGTATTTCTAACGCACAAAACCTTCAACGTATAAGAAAGAACCAGGCTGGCAAATAATTTGGTAGCTTTACCCATTTACACTGCCTATCAAAAAAGCTAGTGTCGTCCATGCATACTAGCAGAGATAAATTTTTGTGGTTTACGATGGATGTCATGCGAGTAGTAAGTTCACTTCTCAAATTTCTGAAGAGAGGATTTTACTACCGGACAATTCGGGTTTTGTTCTTGGAAATGTTTCAAATTTTTCCAAATGCTTTTTTCTGTTAAAACTCGTTTGTGTTTGCACCGTCGCTGTTTATTCATAAGACTTCTCGAACATCAGTATTAAAATGCAACAACTGCTGTACTGTACTGTACTCCCCGGCAAATGAACTGAGCCGGGGATATGAAGCCCTCTTTACTGTTAGCTGCAATAAAGACCCCGTCGGTCAGGCAGATGAGGTAAAGAAGCCCACATGAGTTGAAAACCCACACTGAATAGGTCCAAATAAATTCAAGCTGCCGCACCGAACCTGGTATGTCCACGTGAGTCCGTTCCTAAACGTCATGTAGCTTTTACTGCTGTCTACTCTCTACTAGAACGATCTTATGCCCTTGCCTGTTTTGCAGGCCTTTTATGAAACATCCGTCTATGATTATCTTTACATCGGTTCACGGCGTGTGAGAATCACAAAGGAAAAAAAAGGTTTGCAGGCTGGCTTCAACTGACGTGTAAAGATACCAATCATACACGCTATAAGGCTTCATGATAGAACACAGTCGTGATTTATATGCTAAAAAAAAGCTGTTAACAATCACTCGGATCTGTAACGGAGTGGAGTACTGTATCGTTTGTTTGACTCAGCAGCTTGACAGGCCTATATAAGTTTATAACCTTATCTTTTGGGGGTTATCTCTCTCTGCTCTGTTTTACTCGGCCCTCCTGCACTGTGCGCAGCAGTCAGTACCACGATGCAAATCACGTTTCATCTAGAGAGAACTAACTGAATAAGTCACCTTCTTGCTGGGTTTCGTGAAAATATCCTTCATTTTCAGCTTCCCCTAGTCTTATAAGGAACTTAACCTTTGCCACTCGGAGCCGGGGTATGTAATGGCCTATACTACAGGGAGGCTTCGCCCGAAGCTTGTACCTTTATCAGGCTGGGTAGAGATTTTACTTGTTAAAGTACATGAAAGAGTAGGGAAATCTGTTATTTCGGTCTATAAAAGGACCATAAAAGGGCTGACAGTTGTATCTTATAAAACCCTTGCCGTGATGCAGACGTTCGCTCAACGCTACGTAAAAAAACCGACTGTTTCCTTCTGGCTGGATCTCTAATGTAATGATGCTAAAGCTAGACTTCACTTGAAATGGGAATATAAAACAAAACTGAATGCAAGGCTGGAAATACGGCAAAAGGCTGACTTATTTGGGGCCAATATTTCGGCTAACAGTTGTACCTTTGAAAAAGACAAGAAAACTTCCTGGATTAATGATTTATTCATATTAAGAAGACGTTTGCATTTACAACAGTTAAAGGAATGGGGTGTTCTAATTTAGAAATGTGAAAGGGACACCATTTGTCAATTGAGGGTATACGAAAGGGGTACCTCTTCTCTCAAAAATGGTATATAAAAGGGAAGGCCGGCGGGGGCTGGACCTTGATTTGAGTCAAACCAGTGGGGTCAGTAAGAACTAGAGCATTAGGACAATGGTCGAAAAATGCGTTTATCTTGTTGCATCCGATTAATAGAAACGATGTTCAAAAATTTGGAAAGACCCATGCCGTGACGTGTTACTTAAAGGTTCGTGCAGGAGCCTATAGGCGTCTGGTTCGTGTAACCTCAAGCCGACCATCCTAACTGTTGGAGGCATCGTGATGTCGTGCACGACATGTGATCTCATACATTTACTGTATTTCGTAACGCCCACTCTCGGCTTGATTCAGGTAATCAGGTTTGCTATTGTTAGATTAGCCGAGCCCACACAGCAGCAACCAACAAGTACCAAAGAACCAGTTAAATGCTAACAGAGAAACTGCCTGGAAGGACCAAGCATACAAAACAGGAACTCCATTGTGGGTAAAACTCCCGGGTAAAACTCAAGGTCAGCTGTACTCCCCGCGGAACAAGCCTACTTCAAAGAACCAAAACTAAGTTTAACAAACACTTCAAATGGACAATACTACACAAAAACTCAGGAACTAACCATGTGGGGCCGAAATACATTGAATCTCCTCTTACTATAAACTGTTTATCACGAAGCTAGCAAAACCTTAAAAATACGGCAAATGAAAAGCAAAACTAAAGGCAGGTACTTCATAACACGGCAAAACACCTACGTAGACAAGAATCAAGACTAACCTTGACCCACTTGATACAAAAAAAACTAAACGTAAAAGATGAGATAAATCCGTCTTAAAAGTAACTTTCTAAATACTTCACAGCAAAGCATTTCTCCCGATCACTTGAATCAAGCCGAGAGCGTGCGTTACGATATATACGATTACCTTATCATTGTATGCAAGACCCTGAAGAAGAAGGCAGTGCGTTGCGAAATATTGGTAACAAAAAATATATATTTCCGACTGTAAAATCAGCCTTGCCTCTTTTTTACGACATGTCGCGTGACATCAAAATGCCTCGAACAGTTCGGATGGTCGGTCTGTGGTGTAACTTTGAGAGAAGTCAAGAGGATATTCAGTTAGGAAGTACAAAGACTCATTAAAATGCTGAGGAGGACATGTGAGAAAGGAAGTCTGGGGTGGATGGATGTAAGATTTAGATTGTGGAAGGGAGGGGTTAGGCTTGGATCATGGATGCAACCTCATGTGTGAAAAAGATATTTTGAAGTGCGCGTGATTGTCAAATGCATTAATTTTAAGTGGCACGTGGTAGGAAGACGCAGTGATTTCTCTATGTGAAACGTGGGTGTCTAATTTATAACGCAAATTAATTCTTTGTATCACGCAGTTGTCCTACCTCAAGCCATACGTGTCGAATTTTGCGCGCTGAAGTTCGTCAGCAACTAGTTACGTGAAGAACCTTCTAAAGGTGTGGCTTAAGAAAGGAATTTCCTTAGCTTGATCCTTGTCCTTTTTTATTTTTCAACTTTGGTAACTCTATTAGCTAAAAAAAAATTGGTCTTAGCTTCCTAAATCAAATGGTAGGCTAACGGAGTCTTAATCTGCTTAATGACAGTTAAACGACCTAATCCTCTCCGCTCTCTGTTGGCGCTAAAACTGTCACAACTGAAGATTAAGCATATCAGGGTACTGGTCGTCTTGACCCAGGCGGTCGTTGCGTAGTTGTGGGTCAGTTGTTTCAAAATCTTTATTAATGCTGGCAAAGTTTGTTCACCTTTGTACGCCTCATGGTCGACATATAGGCTATTGAGCTAAATTTTCAATATGAATTAGTATAGGTAATAGCAGGATTTGTAGGGATATTTGGCATAAATGCCACGAACGATATTTCGAAATTGTTATACGTAATTTCACGAGCCGCTAGGCGAGTGAAATTTGAGACAATTTTGAAATATCACGAGTGGTATTTATGCCAAATATCACGTACAAATCATGCTATTATTTGTTTATACTACTACTCACAAAGGTTTTGTAATATTCACATGTAGGTATTTCAAATTAAGCTGAAATACCACTGCTCTAAGCCAATCAAATTGCAGAAATTTCTCATGTAGTAGTATACAGGTGGAAATTTCGATTTTAATTTTAATTTTTTAATTTTTTAACAATCTTTCGAGTTTGGCTTTCTAGAATAGCAACACACAAATAAGGATAATTTTGGCCAATTTGGTAAAACAAACAAGCTTAGCCAGTGATGACTTCGTTCACTTCAGCCTAGACGACCTAGACTTAAAGGCTTAGTTGGCTAACCAATGCCTGAATGCCGGAGACGATGATGGAGGATTTTAGAAGGAGTATGCGGACATGACCAACCTTAGGATTATTGAATGTTGCGTTGTCATTTGCATGTTTTTAACTTTCGATAAATTTTTTCTTTAATTGTTGTGGTTCCTTCTGCTATAAATGTCACTGAAGAGATTTTAAAAAACCCCTAAGGCTCCTGTTCTTGATCACATCGCACTCTTGACAAACGTCGTCGAATTATCACGAGAAAAATCAGTGATGTTCAATATGCTGGATGTGATAAGAGCATTAGTATACTATCAGGGGCGTTGTAATCACTTAAATAAAGTGGCCGAAAATTCGCACAAAAGTACTGGCAGATCAACTCCGTTTATTAGCAGGAACTGGATATAAATAAATGTTCACTATGTTTTTGAGAAGACACTTAATTGAAAGGTTGTAAGAGGAAATAAGAGTTACGTATTTAATTGCAGTCCCAACCCAGTAAACAAAGCCTTAATAGAATTGATCTGTCAACAAGAATTTAATTAAGTACTGATTTAATCAATTAGCACTTCCGTTTTGAGTTTGATTACGTAAAAGTTGTTGATCTCCACCTCGCACGCAAGCACGCACGATACTGACGGTATGAAGATATTTTATATCTCTCATATTATCAATAACATCGCTTTGATGCATTTCGTTTGTGGTATCTGTTATGAAATGCGATACATAATTATAATTTTCTGATCAAAAAATTTTGTTTTATCCCCCAAAATGTACCAGCGCTGTAATTGGTCAACTGATCTGGTAGGTGTCTTCTCCTGAATTGAAAATTCTATTGCCAGTGTTTCAAATAAAGATCTTGCAAATGTAAAGACTTTGTAAAACGTTGGTTTTTTATTTGTTTAAGACAATTAAAAACGTGGTCTCGTTTGTCAATCATCAGCTACGCGTGCGTGACTTCCACAGCTGAGTTTCCTATTAGACTTATGTATATCATCGAAAATAAAACAAACTACAGAAAACCCATAAAATCAATTAACCTTAATGACAGTATCAAGTATATTTTAACCTTGATTGCTATTTTTATAAATTTCATTACAAACTACTAAACTTAACTTGAGAATAAATTACAACATTGCAACACACAGCAATTTAGTGTAAAAAGTACCATCTCCTTTAGAAAAATAACGATCAACCTCGTTCCTGTGTTCTCTCCCCTACCCGCTCCCTAGGGACGGGTAAGAGAGAACCCTAGGGACTAGCTTGATCGACGATGAGTTCTTAACTGTACAAACATCAACCACAAAGGACTGCAAAAGACCGCAAACGAATATGCCGAACAACGTAGGATCTATAAAGACCTGATAAGCAAAAATAACAAACAGACATATTAAATTCTGCAAGCAGAATACTGCGATACTGATCGTACTACGTGAAAGTTAACTTTTCAAAACATCAACACGACACCGAAAGAACTCAAAACAGAGCGGGATTGTAGCCGTAGACAGCTGTTTCGCTATTATTGTAGCTCGTCAGTATGGTGTAACAACCAGAGAAAACTCTGCTGAAAAATATGTTGAGTCGATGAGTTCATATCCCGTTGTTTGTCCTCCACCTGTTTCTGTTGTTGTTGTTGTTGTTCTTTTTTGTTGTTTTGTTTTAATCAATATCAATATCTAGCTCTACTCAGGAGTTCATATACCCATAGTTAATTATGGGCTCCTGTTCTACTTGGATGTACTGTTTTTATATTTTAGTGATCCTCTAGCCTTCGTGGTAGGCAGACGCTCTTAACCTCCTGTATAGAGTAACTGATTTAGACGATGCGAGGGCCGGCTGCAACGCAGGCTATTTTCCTTAAGAACCCCTCTCTAACAAAGGCTTGCAATCAAAACAACAGTTCTTCAGCACCCTTTATTGTGTCTATTCCAACTCAGTTGGTAAAAACGAATTTTTGTTTTATTTCAGGACTCCATTCAGAAAAAAGGTAAATTTTTCTATGAAAGAAAGAGGAGGATGTAATGAACCAATGAAAATGCTTGTTCTCACGCATTGAAATTGTCCGTGATTCGTTCATTCTCCCGACAGCATAATAGAAAACTTTGCGTACTTTTTCGCAGTATTGATTTCTATTCATTTCAGATCGCAACGACCTGCGCTTTCCTGCGCCTTTCTGCGCTTTTTTTTTACTCGTACCCCAATCTTGATGGCGTCTGTCTATGGGCCTCGTCACATTACATCAGTTGACCCGCGGGCTGTCCCGGTTTCCGAGATCTCGCCCTACCTCTAAATACTTTGTAAAATTTTCGATATGTATATATGAGAGGGCGGGCTGGCTCTGTTCCCGAGATCTCAGTTTTTCCAACCGAGATCTCGGTAAGCGGGCTGGAAATTTTACCATATGAACACTTCAGCCTACCCTGGGTACCAGAGCCAGTTTTTTCTCGCGAGCGACGAAGAGCTTCGTCGAACGCAGGTCGTTTACACGAGCGGCGAAGCCTTGACAGAAACCGGAAACCGAGCGTGAAAAGCATCTGGCACCCAGGGTAACTTCAGCCCGGTTACAGGGATGTAAGCTGGATGAATTCTTGCGCTGTGGATGGCATTGTCTTGCGTTGCCTTCGTATTTTCCACATCATAAGCTGCATCATAACTGCAGTGAAACAGCTTTAAGAGTTGCCGAAGCTATGATCGGCGCAAAAGTTGTTTGCTTTGTTTCTCGAATTTAGCACCAGGACTCGTCTCGAGGATCTTTGGCCTTTCCTTGTCGCGGAAACCGGGCTGAAATTTCTCATATGAACCCAAGGCAAAATTCGTCCAGGTAAGCGGGCCAGTCGGGTCAACCAGGCTGATGTGAAGAGGCCCTACGAGAGGTCTTTATACGAGAATAGATTGATTAAGCCTCTTGATTGACTGAAATTTAAACAACGGTTTTATTTGTACAACACTGCTACCCACCAGTTTGTGGCAGATAATTGATATAAAAATATTGTCCAGAAGCCCTTAAGATAAAGTTTGCATTTTTAAATATAAGTTTTTTAAGTAATCTCCCGAGTTTTCACTGATTCTTGTTCCTGTTAAACCTGTTTACCGAAACAAGGTGAAAAGCAACCGTGCTCTTGTCACGGCTTTCGTCACAATCCGTCATTGCGCGTGCAGTAAATGGTGTTTTCAGCTGATACATTTTCATCAGAATGGGAAATACTTCAAGCATTAGAAAACAAAGTAAGGCATTATTCCGACTAAAGAGTTCGGAGAGGTGACAGGGCAACATATTCATGATTGATCCTTCTAGTTCTTTGCAACTTCCATCATTTTCGATAACCTTGTCAGATATTTGTTTAAAGGGTTTTCCTAAACTTTCTTATCAAATAATACTCTTATGCGGAAAGATCTAATGTAATACATAAAGTATAGAATAAGTATAAAGTTATGCATTTTATTCATCGAGGGAAAAAAGATGACTTCTTAACACGCTAGTTGGAGCTAAGATCACTGAACTAGGTTCCAGTGACTAACTTATAATCCATAAACCCCATTGCTGTTTTATTGTGCAGATAAGAAGGATCGTAAAGAATGGAGGAAAATAGTGGAAAGGCAGCTTGCACAAAAGGTTTGATTTGTGATATAATTAGTCTAATATAAATTTATTTGATTTCTTGTTTGTTTTCCTATACCAACTGTTCTTTTTCATTTGGATCACTTTAGTAAAGAACGTTACCCTGAGGTGAGCCTTCTCGATGAGTTTTTTGTTGCTGTTAGGGCAAACTTCGTCAATAAAATGTTTGAATAAAAAGAAATTAATTAACGCTAGATGTCTCTATTACAGAATAAAGAAATGCATGATCTTCGAACAACTCTACGAATAGAAATTCAAAGGAATCAGAATGACCGTGATGCTAATGAAGGACTGACGCTTGCCATTGAAGATTTAAAAAAACAGCTTCAAGTGAGTGCTAAGTTTTACTACATGAAACAACAACACTTTATCCTTAAACAAGTTATTGGAGTATTAATTGTCCCGAATTTATTAAATGAAAGAATAGTAAGATGACATTATTGCCAGCGACGAGTGTTAAGCCGGAGTTTTTACTGATTTGTTTCGTTTCAGAGCAAGAGCGAGGAAGGTGAACAACAAGATAAAAAAATTGAGAATTGCGAAATGCGTATGGAAGGCTTGGAGGTAATTGCTTTCGTGCGTTGGTTTGCCCAAAGTACTACCTAACGCCCCGTAAATAATTCCTACCCCTTGAAAAAAAAATCATCAATTTATACACCCCTCAACGCCGTACCTTGAATAACGCACATCTTTAGTATACCCTAATTTTTAAAAAAAAAACTGCTGTCTACCTACCGTTTTTCTCAAAAACTGCTCGTTAAATATCCGTTTTTGAGGAAAAAAGAAAACAACTACTCAACAACAGCGTAGATTTTACCAAATGTCCCATGGTTACCCCACCCCGTCAAGTATTTGACATTGATACGAATTTTCTGTCGTTTCTAAAGCGTCTTTTGGTCAGGAAACTTTTCCCACAAATTAAAAATTTTGTTTGACATACCCTTATTCTTTGTCGACAACAAAAGTAGTATGGGAGGGATCGGTTAGGCTTCTTTTTTGCGGGGAAATCTCATTATCTTGCGGGAGAATACATAAACGCCAATGACGTCATAACCTTTTGTCTTTATCTTATGAATAAAATACAGAGGAATCTCATTAAGATATGGTCATGTGCTATTTTTAAGTGATTTAACCGGTCTGACAGGTTTTTTAGGTACTTCAAAGTCTGTAATTAGCTTGGTTTCGTTTGATTAGAAAACAAGAAATCTTTTCATTGGTTAATTCTGTGACTAAAAATCACTGAGCTGTAGCGTAATTAATTATGCACCTTTTATTTTCCGCCGCTGTCATTGTCCGAGTTTCAGTTCATGATTCTTGGTGGGAAAATCAAACTAGCTCTTAGTAGAACAAAAGACAATGTTTCACTTACACCGTCCCCTTCCTGCTTCTCTACAATTAATTTTCTCACTCTTTTTGTTTTATTTGTTTTATTTTAATTGTTATTTTCCTCTACAGTATTCACGCAGTGTTGCCTAACTTTAAGAATTGCACAGCTTAGCATTTTTGTTTTCAATCAACCAACGCAAAGAACTCAATGATTACTGCCTAGGTGGTAGTTTTTTTTTCCTTTCCCACATGGCTACTGCTCCTTAAAAATTAATCGCCTGCCTCATTCCAAGGGGACTTGAGTTACCGCTTTAACAGGGTCTTGTCCTTTTTGTTGTTTGTTTTTATTTTTGTTTTCTTGTTTCTTCTTTGACTTTTTAGAGACGTCTGTCTGTTCTCACATTTTGCTTAAGACAAGTAGACACTCAAGTTAAAGAGCTCAATACAAACCTGGAAACGAAGAGACGGCAGGAAGAAGAAGAAAGCTTAAATATGATTCCTTGTTTGAAGTCCGTGTTTCAAGCTACAACTGACAGAATGTCTAACATTGCGGACAACATGAAGAGGCTAGAAAATAATTTTCTTCAAATTGAGAACCGCGTGAGTTGCCCCGTATTAAACAACAAAGGTGCGGCTGCGTTGAGCTTGCAAATGTTAATTTTTGACATTTCGCTTTCTTAGAGAAATTTGGGAAATCTTAACTTGCAATTGAAGGATGGCGTCAATTGTGAGTCAGACCTGATTGCCGGCGGGTCGCGGAAAATAACAACCAGCCTCAGTAGAAAGTTAGCTGGAGAAGCTCTAACCAACTAACATCAACACACCAATTTTTATTTCAGGTCCACCAGGATATAACTGCTGAGAAACAGACACTACTGAAAACCCTCTTGAAAGAAATTTATGAACTCGAGGTGACTTAAAAGTAATATATAGGTTTAGCCATGTCTGAAAGCGAAGCGTCCATTTATATACTTTTGACTATTGAAAACCAAAAATTAGAACGAATAAGCTTCAGCCTATTTCCATTCAATTTTTCGAGAAACATTCACTCTGTTCCAAGCCTCCACTAGTAACTCGGATAGCGCCAACTAGCCTGAGTACGAGGCTGCTCTATTTGAACTTCATCAGTTCTCGTAGCCCCCTAAACTTCATGATCTTTTTTACTATTAACAGAAACCATAAATTTCATGTCATTTTTAAATTGAAAACTGTTCTTACAATTTCCTTCCATTATTTCGGAAAAGGCTTTCAGTCGTGTTAACTTTATCTGTAACGAAAGTAACCATTCTCCAAAAGAAGCGACCACACGAAAATAACTGGCGAGACCCAATGTCGATTTACATTAAATTGTGCTACCTAATGAATCCACTCAATATTGGGCTTCATTAATTTCTCGATCATTCTAAAGTTGCAAGGTCGTGTGTTTATATGCGGGTGGTACATCACTCAGACTAGTCTTCAACTAATTGTGGGTATGAACGAAATGGCTTACCAATCTATTCCTTTGCAGTTTGTTTGAGGTCATTAACGTGAATATTTTTCGCAAAACGAATGGAAATTGGAAACTTAACTTAAAGTCAAGACCGTATGTTTTGTCAATAAAAACGGAACAAAAAGCTAACTGAAAGAATCTTTGTTTAGGATGAAAATGACAACTTATTAAAATTTGCCGAAGATGCTCTTGGCCTCAAAGGGCAAGATACAGGAAGCCAGGTTAATGAGAAGTTAAATTCCCAAACTGACTGATTATGCGGTAAGAAGCCAGATTTACTGATACAAAAAAGAGCTAAGAAGTTCGTCTCATCACTAAGAAGAACGGTATCCCCCAAAGAACAATGACAACTGCTTGATCGGTTGATACCGAACTCGGTGGTTTTCGAATACGATGTGATAACATCATGTAGATCTCAAAAGGTTGAATTTGATCGTCCGGGTGAACGTAGTCCTGAATAGGACTGTTGTTGTTGATAGTGACTGACGTTTCGACAACCTGTGCGGTAGTCATCTTCAGAGTCAAAGTGAGTTGTATCACGTCAGTTGATGGTATTATACTCTGGTTATTGATCTGATTGGTCAATTATGTCGCGATGTTATTGGTCGTCTGTCAGTTAAGCCGTGATGTTATTGGCTGTTATTAATTACAACAACACCCTTGAAGCCCGGCCTTGAAGCAAGGCCATTTTACAGTTATCGACGAAAAAGAGGCTGGCGTTGACCATGTTTTATACAATCCTTACTGCTTTCTTATGCAAATCATGTTGTCCTTAGGCTAACTAGTATATTTCAAGCATAATTTTCATAAGAAAGCAAAGAAGGTTTGTACCAAAACAAAGTCAACCTCACGCAGTGACACATTCACTCCGGAAGGCTGAGGTACTAAAACTACGAGTAAATTGTCTATTTTAATTGCCTTTCAATAAACTCTAAATGTACCGGTATTTTGTAATTTCTTTTCAGACTTTAGGATGCAGCCCAAATCAGAACCTTTGAAGGAGGATTGTGTTTTCTATTGCTTTGCTAAATTAAATCCTGACGTTATCTTGCCGGTATCTTGTCTTGGTTATCAAACTTCTAATATTTTTTCACCCTTACCGTATTATTTAATCGTTTCTGAAGCTTACCACACACAAAAAAAAACCAAGCATGGAACAAATTCTTTGAACGTAATACAGTAGCATAGGATGCATGCTCTAGAATCGCTGATTGCGGAAGTTGTAAACGTCGCTGATGAAATAGGCTTTTGTATATATAATTTCGACAGGATTGGTGTGCGACGACCTCGGTTTTAATTTTGACGAAAGATAGTTTTTCAATGACGGTTTGATTTCACACACCGATGCAACTTGGGTAGAAACGCTCTTTTATTAATACTATTCAACATATTTGCCTTTTACACCCCCTGACTGCTACTGTTTGAAAACTATTTGGCCAGCGCGTCCTTACTTGATGAGTAAGCATCGTAGCAGCCGAACAAGACCCGACAGCGACCGGAACACTCTTTCGTTCTTTCAAACATCCCGCACAACCCTTTAACTTTCTCCAGATTTTTATTGCTTACAAAAAAAAATAACAATGGACTGAAAAAACGCAAAATTCGTTGTTGAGTTCAACAATTTTGCTACCCTGCGAGCAGAAGTTATACTTTCGCGGTGTCATGAACTGAAACCTGTGTACAGGGGGGAGGCTGTACACAGTGTACACAATTCACAGCATGAAAATGTAGGTTCTACTCTATACGAGGGCACAAAATGCTGACCTCTGAAGAGCAAAAATTCAAATTTCTGTTTTATTATTTCAATTACATCATAGTAGTTTAGCAATACGATTGAGCTGGCGTGCGAAAATTAGCCTCTGCCGACAACCGTTCAATTTTCTATCGAGATGCGATTGGCAAGCAAAACTAATTGTCACGTCTGTCGTCAAATGGCGCAAGTTTCACGGGAATAGAAAAAAAATGCGACAACTCTGATCTGCTACGCAAGACTCACGCAATGTTCTAAACCGGTCAAGAAAAGGAAGAAAACCGTTTTCTTAATTAATTTGTCCACATTTCTGGACGGAATTGAACGGTAGTCGGCAGAGGCTACTTTTCGCACGCTAGCTTACACAGCAAAAAATGTAGCCTCTGCTCGCAGGGTAGCAATACGAAGGCGCTAACTTTTAATTTGACTTTATTTTACATAAGGTTAGAAAATTTCAATTTAAAGAAAATTGGTTCTGAATCATTTCCGTACACTAAATGTTTGGATTTTTGTCTGCTAGGGGTTAAAAAGGATAAAAGAAATTGCACGCCTTCTTGAAATACAGCATATATCTTGACGACATGCATTATGGGGAAATACGTTTATTGACTACCATTTAATTTAATGCACATTTTTAAAACTAAAATACAAAAATTTCTTAGAATTAACATAAGAATTAAACTGATTTGAGAAAATTCCCCTGAACTAAAATGCAAAAGTTCCAGCATTTCTTAGTTCTGATAACTGTGTGATAGTCTAGTCTCTTGATTTACTTTACTTTTCATTGCTTCAAGAGTTACGAAATAGCCCGCGAATTCGTCTGAACCCACAGCAAAAGCACTCCGAAGCTCTCCGCAAGTTTCGTAATGTCTTCCTAGTAAAGGTTCGCATGGATACCTTTTTGGTAACTGGCAAATTGCAACCCTGGCGAGGAGACTCTCGAGAAGAAATCGAATCAGATGCGGCACTAGAATTCAGGGAAAGTGAGCTTAAAGAACCTTCTGTAAGCTGCTTTGTAATTCGATCGTCAAGCTTTACTAGGAAGTCTGATGTATCTGCGCTTGTATCGTGCTCAAACTCTCTAGCCAGTGTTAATGCATTCAAACCGTCTTTGTCTTTCTGATAAGGGTTTCCTCCCCTGTCGATCAGAAGTTTGAGGCAGTTAACACGGTTCCACATGGTAGCCACGTGAATAGGTGTCAGGCCTTCTGCAGAAGCAATATCTGGATTACCACCATAGTCTAACAGAAGGCGTGTGAAGTGGATATTAAGAGGAGACTCTAGTCCTACAGCAACGTGAAGAGCACTTAAACCGTTCACCAAGATATTAGGGTCAGCACCACGTCTTAATAACATCACGGCGCGTCTGATAAGACAAACGCAAATAAATATCAGACGATATTAAAAAACAAAACACTTCTTTTATTAATCAGTCAAGTAAATGCACAAATGATAGCGGGAAAACAAACTGACGAACCTGATGTTCTCGTTTTCTACTGCACATTGAAGTCTCTCTGATAGTTTCTCTGCTTCAAGTTTTTTCTCGCCAGCACTTAATGATTTTAAAACAAGAAAATATTAAGAAGGAATCATCAAGAAATTGAGTAATTTTAATTTTCAGTGGACAAAAACCTTGCACCAGAATAATTTCAATCATATGGCAATCTTTTTACAGTTTTCGAGGGCTATAAATGTATTAAGTTATACTGTTATTATAATTTATAATTATAATTTAGCCAGGGCTAAAGCGAAGCTCTCGTTAATATACTTATAACTTACTCAAACAAAAAATAAAATCGAGCAATGCTAAATGGCGACTGCAACGAGAACTGCAAAAAAATAGATTAGTCTAATTAGTCTAACTTTGCACGTGTAGCACACTTAATTGTACATTTCTTTGCTGTTGTTTTGCACGACCACAGCTTGAAACTTTCTAGTTACACATTTTGATCATTTTATGGAAAAAAATGTCGTACATGCTCACCAAAGATTTTGTTGCTTGTGTTCCTGCTCGCTTCTTTTTTTCATCGCCGCCCATTTTTACCTTGCTGGCTTCTCCTTGCTGACCCCTAGCATTTCTAGTTTTCTCACAGAACTTCACAGCCGATATAAAATTTTCATTTTGTTTTTCCAACAAACCTCTCCTCGTTTGTTTTTTATCTCTCGCTCTAGCTCTTTCTCCGTTATCCACGTCAGTGTAGACATTAAAACTCAGCTTTGTTAATGTTTTTTTTCTCTAAAAGTCCCGGCGACCACGCAATTTCAAGCCAAAACCTCGAGTCTGGGTTGCCATACCTATTGATTGAGTTATTTTACATTGGTATTCCTGTGTTGCGGACGGACACAGGGGACGGGCGGACTACGGTCACGTGATTACCAGAATTTCTCGGATGCATAGATAAGCAAATTTTCTTACTCATGGTCCTTGTATGAGAGCTCCGCTATGAAATAACTCTAAAGAAAAGGTTCTTAAGGGAGCTTAAGAAAACAAACTTCAAAAGCTTCAAATTTTACAAAATGAAATCTTACGCGTGATGATTTTACCTGCTTTTTCGCAATTCCTGTGAATTTTGAAATTTATTTTCTCGGGCTCCCATAGGAACCTTTTCTTTGGCGTTATTTCATATAACTTACTACATTTATAGCTCCTGAAAAGTGTAAAAAATGCGATATGGCTTAAAATATTCTAGTACAAGGTTTTTGTCCACTTAAAATTAAAATTACTTCATGCAAGTCTACATAACTGTACAAAAAATTTTCGGCTTGCGTTTTGAGCTAAAATCTGCAATTCTGCTTTTAGAATTTTGATTTCAAAATATTTTTACGGTTATAAAATCCCCACTTCTATCACATTCATGCAACTCCCTCTTAACATGTCTGAAAAAGGCTCCAGACTGCTTCAGAATTAAAACCCTTTACCTCCGGTTTACCCGTGCAGCGCTCTTTAAAAGTAACATTGGTGCTGGTGTCAATTGTGTCCTCATTTGCTCCATTTAAACATAGGCGTACGGGCAACTTTTTGCCAGGGGGAGCGGTAAACCATTTGCCTAAAAAATTCTCGCAAGTTGCCCAAATTTTTACGAACCAGTAGAAACGAAACAAGAACCATACGATGCAACAACATAGGCCGTACTGGCATATGAAGGTGGCTCGATACTGTAACAGTTTTTCAGCGTCAATGCCTTCCAACTACGTCGCCATAACTACGTCGTCATAGACAAACATTTGGAAAAATTGCTACAATAGTTTTATTAGATAAAGATGAAAATTTGTTTAATCACATCGGAGTTGTCATAGCAACGAAATGACGCCATTGTCTATTTTACTTGTAGCAATATTTCTCGGCACTGGGAACCGTGTTCCTACAAAATCGTTCACGGGAGATTTTTTCTGCAATAGTTGCCTCGATGTTCGTGAAGTTAAAACGGAATCTATAAGAGCGTTACCGAGATATTTTGGGATGAAGTTTTTATCGTTAGAAATATGGTAAAAAAAAATCTTGATGTTTGGCCGTAATCTGTAGAAAACGAAGCTCTTTCATGCAATTTCTTCTCATAGTAGCTTGAATCTTTTTAAAAACGTGTGTAAAAGATCATGGAGATAGCTCCGGCCGATTGCTGGAGAAAAGGATTTCTTTAGTATGTATTGAGGCGCTCTTGTTAGCGGTTTTGTAAACATTTCGGTCTACTTTAATAAATTATTGCTTGATAGATTGAGTACTAGTCAGCCACTTCTTCATTTTCAGACCCACTGTTGCTGATGCTATCTGCCATACACTGTTCTACGAGCGGAGATGATTCTAGAAAGATATGCGGAAGTTTATTCTAATCAATTCACGACTGGAAAGAGCCCATTCCAGTTAGTACAGTGCAGTACAGTGCTCAACAATAAAAAACTATAAATATGTAAATCAACAAATGATACCCTTCAATAATAACCAGGAACTCCTCGAGTGCTAGGTAACCACTGTCACGAGAGAATGTAACTGGATTATTACACCGACATCAGGATTTTTTTCAGATTAAAATAGAAAATATTTGTCTCTTCAAACTAACAATAATAATAAAAACACATGGAAACGTCTCTAAAAACTGGCTTTGCCCAAATTTTCTCTTGCTGCCCAAAAAATCTGAGTTGCCCAAAATTTGGGGGCGCTGCAGCCCCCCTCGCCCCCCCGGCCCGTACGCCTATGCCTTTAAAGAAATGAATGTAAGAGATCTATTTGCTAGAAGTGGATTATGAGTAAACCATGGAGGTTATTCGTGTTTTTATAGGTACGAATTTTGAGCCAGTTTCTGCGCCAATCTCTTAATAACCAATAAAAGAAGTCATAACTCCTCCAAAGGCTCAGCCCTATGGTGCATTTTGACACAACAGCGACCCATTCTTACAAGCAAACGAGTAAGGTCATGTGACCGCTATTTAACCACCCATAATCAACCACACAAATGTAGGCGGAGCGATTCGGTCGAATTTTTCCTTTCTACTTAAATTCTCTTTACCATTGATGTTGGCGGAACTTCACAAAGTGAACCCTGCAGCTTCTAGGTATTATGGTTCACTAAAAGATACGTAGTAAGAAGAATTGTTGCTTAATAAAACAACCATAAAATGATCCAGTCCTACATTTTCATACTCCTTCCACAAAAAAAAACGGCGCACATATTACCTGTTACTTTGTTGACCATCGTCTCTCTGTTTTTTATTGACTTGTGTGGCTTCTTCAGATGATGAGGTGTTGCTACAGGAGTTTGCTGCTGATGGCGACAGAGATGAACTCACCGAATGCGACACTGATGTTAATGATGACTTTCTTGAGTCTATGTTACCCTTTTCAGCTGTTTCCAAAGGAGTTACTTCACTAGTGCAAAGTTTGGCTTTTTTAATCTGCAAAAAATTGTTTCTTTAGTGATTTCCTTGGGGCATAACCCCTACACCTTAATTTCGTGCGGCTTAATAATCGTTCGCTCGTCTCTGATAAATAACTTAACCAAACTCAATAATACACTGATCTCGAGCTCGATCTAAGTGTTACACACTATCAGCAAATCGATGTGATCAATCTTTTACCGGGACGGATAAGGAAATGTAATGTTTATTTACTGAGCGCCACTGGTCACGAACGTGAGGCTTTGCAATCTGGCAAAACCTGGAAGGAAAATTTTCATTAACAATACACCTGTAACAGATTTCAAAGAAGACGTTTACAAGGGGCTGACTAAACTAGACAGACTGGTCAAAGTTTCCTCCTTAGATTATGCGCCATGGCCTTGAACAGTGCTAGTCATACCTGTTTCTCCAAAATCGTGAGATATTCGCACTGTTTACAATAACATTTGCTCACTCTTTTGTCTTCATTCTCCTCACTGGAACAGACGACAGAGGTTTGGTAGTCTTTTTCTTGGTGGGTTGCTATGTATATCAATTCAAAAGAGACTGATTTTATTATCATAACGTGTTACTTAATTTTTTGTTACCCTAACCCATGGTCTTACAGATCAGTTGAGGAATTTATTGATGGGACTATTAACTTTTTGCGATGAATTGGTATGCTTTTAGCTTGTAGACCAAGTTAAAGTATTGATTAAGACACGCGAGAATAGTCTTGAACAAACGAAAAAGAAACCCAGATTAAAACTTAACCCCGAGTTAGGGCTAATCGCCCCTTCAAGGATTTGGTCCCTGGGTTTGGTTTCATATTGTTTGGACCCATCATGTGGTTTCTGGGTATAAGAGTTGGAAAAGATTGGGTAAACGTAGTAAATTCGATAGCTTTCGATGAAAATCTAAACAATGGGTATCAAGGAGAGTAACTTTTGGTCTTTTGCCCCAAAATTTTATAAGTTTTTATATGTAAGAGTACATGCACATCAGTAAGAGTTTTGTAATGTTATTTCCCAATAAATTCTAACATACCGTAAAATTCCGAAAATAAGCCCCTCCAAATATAAGCCCCCCAAAATCGTAAAGCAAAAAAAACTTCCGTTAAATCGCCCCTCCGAATATAAGCCCCCCGGGGGGGCTTGTACTGGGAATTTGCCGTCGAATACAAAGTAAAACAAAGTAAAAATGGTAAATTTCCTTCCCACTACAAGCTAGCCTCATCGATTTTGAAACGCAAATTTCCCTCCGTACATAAGCCCCTCCGAATATAAGCCCCTCCAAAAATAAGCCCCTCAAAAAGGGCGTTTGAAAAATATAAGCCCCGGGGCTTAGTTTCGGAATTTTACGGTAGCCTGAATTTCATCTGATTACCTCTAGTCGTTATTACTCCCTCAGTAACGTCGTTACTGAGGGAGTAATAACGACTAGAGGTAATCGGATGAAATTCAGGCTAGCAGTAACATAGATTAGGGTAACTTTTCCTTATGTCCCAAATCAATAAAACTAGTTTTGTTTACCTTTCATTTGCTTGGGCTTCTTCTGCTGCATTGCCTTCAATCTTTTCCTGCAAAGGAAATGCAGGGGTCAATTTAATAAAATTTTAACAACTGTAATTTACAAGTGTAGTAGCTATTTTTTTGTTTGAGAGTCTGAAAACAAAAGCCACACTTGTAAATTATACTTGCAAAAGTTTTATTGAATTGGACCGGGGAGTCAGGTGCACATGATTTGCAATGCAAGCACTATCATTTTAATCAGCATCCCTCTACAATTAATCCAGAAATGAACATTTCGTCAAATTTACCTTCTGATTCGTTCCATCAGAAGGCCGCCGTTCGAAGGAAGTTTAGTGCAATCTAAAACAAAGCAAAGAAATCGGTTACCGTTGAGCCTTTATTCACCATTATTATAAGCACTAAAAATGTATGAACTTTACTTTGTTGGTTTGAGGATTGAACATTGGTGAACTCTTGCGCTGGTTCTTCTTTAATTTCCTCCATAGTTGCCTATCAAGAAAAGATAAAGCGCCCTTATGAAGTACTATTGATACAAAGAAAAAATCGAAAAGTGAACATTTGCATGGTATACGAGTAAGGTATTTGAAGAAGAGATGACAGAAAGAAAATAAAATCAGGATTGTTTACGTTTGCGTTAGTGGCAGACTTTTGCAGGTTTTGTAAAAGATCTCCTTTATCTGCGTTGTGTTGGGTTTCTTCTAATAAAGGTAGATCGGTTTCTTCTGAGTTTCTGGAAAGTAAAGACCTGTGATGCCATAGAATGCAGTAAAAATTAAAAAGCATAAAAGGTACAAAATGAAGCTTAAGGCGTTTTCCAATTGTCAGAACTGTCTGGCCAGACCAGCCCTGTCGTCAGGAGAATTCCAATATTAATCAGGACTATCTGGCCAGATCAGATTATTTGTTAATGGTTTATACAAGGCAATGATGGGTTGAATAAAACTTTCAAGAAAAGACTTATTTCGAAACATTTCATTTCAATAATATCACCGGTCTAGCTGGCCAGTTCTGACTTGGAAAGCACCCTTGGTTTGTGACAGTCCATGCACAATCGATGTTCGTTAACAGATAGCAGACACACCCATCGTTTTTAACTATTTCAAACAAAGTTCTGAGCTAATTGAAAAAAATGATCGACCAAAACAACCAAAAAAAGAGTTTTCCCAATAGAACACGACCTTAGTTACATTATTTTGAAATGAAAAAATCAAGAGGGACTCCGTCCCTGATTATGCTCTACTATATGTGAATGTGAATTCTTCGTTGTGATCGCCGAAAATTTTGCTCATTTTGAATACTTTGCTAATAGAACAAGATCACTGCGTCAATAGCACCCTTTAAATTAAAAAAGAGAAAATTGTCGTGGAAATTTAAGAAAAAAGAGCAAAGTTTGTGTCGCCAAAGGGTTGTCAACAAACCGATAAAGTCAAATTGAGTTCAATGCCAGCAAAAGTTTACCACGAAAGAAGAAAAAAACGTGTTCTTACCTTGGACTTGTACTTGCTGTTGCGCTAGGGGTTAACACTGCAAGAAAGCAAGAAATTATAGGTTCCACAAGATTCTGTTGCAATTTAGCAGATAAAAAGCATGCGTTTATACCAGATTTCGATTTCTGAAAGAAAGTATGTCTTGCCCACGTAAGTCTGATGTACGTCAAGCCAACTAATCCAAGTTAACCGGCACGACTTTATTATAATAGCTTTGAAAGTAATTTTACATGTTAAAAGATAAATGATCTTTTCAATGTTAAAATACAGTTCGCTTAGATAGGCTAAGCTGAAATGCGGATATTTTGAGAACGATTTTCCAAAGCTTATCTAAAACGTTACGGTATAAACAGTAAAGGCAATAAGCCGTACATTCACCCTAATTCTAACATGGAAAGCTCAGCTCTTAGAAGTCATTAATTTACTAGTTTATTTATTGATAACAACACCAGTTAGCAACTTACATGACCTTCTTTGATAGAACAGTATATATGCTTCGCTATAACAATTGATACTGGGCATCTCCTAGATTTAACACAGTAATAAAATAATATTAACAGAAATAAAACAAACTCTCAGGTATCTTCTTGAAATAACGCGAGGTCCACATTTTACTTTGCACGTTCAGACCAGCTGGCGGGGCGGGGAGGAGGCAGGGCATAGGGTGGGGATTTGACATTTTTCAAAAATTTGCCGTCAAATTCCCTGCCCACGGGCAAATCATTCCAGTCAAATGCAACCAAATTTCCCCACCCCGGGCTAGCTTTCAAATATCCCAAGGCAGAACCCAAGAAAGGCACAATGAAAATATCTCCAAATAAAACTCTGCAATCTTTATTTATAAACGTTGCTGCATCACCAAAAGATACATGTTCCTGTTACAGCTGCAATTATACGTTTTAACCATAATCCGTGTTACACTGCGTAGAATACAGAAACCTTTCAGGAGAAAGTCCACATTTTGTAAGTTTAAATACACCATTGTTAGTAAAGGGTACAAAGAAAGTCAGTTTTACAAGCTTTATACAGCGACTGTAGCGAATGAGCCATACACTGATCAATTGTACTTGCAAGAATCGACTTGGTTTCTCTTTACTTCCGTTTACTTTGATACCACAGGATCTTAAGAGGTTCAGTTGATCAAAAACACGCTAAAACAAACGGAATTTGAAGACAAAACAGTGAAATCCACTCAGCTTTCGCTTGTTCCCGTTGGCCTCCCATTCTCGTCCCCAGAACCACTCGGCTTAAAGGTCAAATGAACCAAAAAATTGACGTATTTTCTTTTCTCGCTTTACCTTCACCAAACACTAAAAAGAACCATCCTAAGTGAGATTTGGGTAAAGATTTTTCTTCCCAAGCCTTTATAGAAAGATAAAAGATCAAAATCCGAGCATTTCCGAAAACTTCACGAAAACGTTTCTGAAATGGCCGCGTGACAGACTGGAGACTATGACGTCAATGTTGGTCTTTCAGGGGGGAAAAACGTTCTGCGCAAGCTTCTGCGCATCCCTTATCACCTGCGTTTGTTTGTCTCGTTCTGTGAGAGTTCTGACTGAGACTGAATGAAATACACGAGGTGCGAACCTTTGCTCCTTGTAAAGGCTTTTTTTTGTTTTGGTTGTTGTTGTTGTTTTTTCGTCACTTGAAAAATACTTTGGATTCAGAACAACCAATGTTAGAGTAAACTGAACAGATCATTCCGTCAGTCTGAGGTGGAATAAAACGTTTTGAACATTTACAAACAGGTTTGTATTTTTCTGATAATTGTACATTCGATTTGTGAGTTGATTTTGTGTCCAGTGCTTCGCCTTCTTTCGCCAGGTTGAATTAAAACCTGCTCGTATTCTGTTATTAGTAGTTACGGTTACTTTTTTACATGCCCAGATTTACTTACCTTTGCAGAACCAACTTTATCCTTGTCTTATGTCAAAGAATCGTAATACTAACACTTGCGAGTGAACAAACTTGAGCGCTTAAAACTTCCGTGGAACTTTAGAAGGCCATCAAGCTTACTCGAGAAGAAACTACTATTTCGATCATTTTTCTGTTGCTCAAGTAATAATAGTCAGAGTTTTTTTCCTTTAGTTTTTTCGGTTTTAATTACATAGTTTTGTTATCTTTCTGTACGCAAATTTTCCTTTCACTCGCTGTGAAGTAGCGGAGAATGACAACTGCCGGCAGTGACTCCAAAACAATCGACTCTTTGCCCGCGTAAACAGTTGCTGGAGCTGGATTTGACTGAAGCGAGCAAAACAAATCCTTATGTGCAGTTTTCTGTATTTTCTAATGATTCAGTTTGCTGAGTTTAATTTGCTTGAATGAAGACCCTCGCATGGACCAGTTATTACTAAAAAACGTAGCTAATCTAGCAAAGTAGTCGGAATCATGGCTCACTTCGTTGTCAGCAGGTAAAAGAGCCTTAAGCCTTATGTTTTTTTGATGAAAATTTGTTGTTTTGCAACCTTATTGAAGCTTTTTTTAGTTCACGTAAGCTGAATTTCATGCATGATGGAATTTCTCTTTGCTTGTCGCATCTCTTTGCCAGCTTAAAGTAGTGTCTATGGTCCTTAAAGTGACCTCTATCGGTAATTAAATCTTATATATAATTGGAAAGACGTTTTTGCAATAATATAACTTTAACTTTGTTTGAAGGAAATCTTACTTACGCGTAGGTTTTTAACAGGTGTTATGCATGTTCAACTTGACAACACAAAGCAAAATTAATCTGCGCGAAACGAGCAAGTTTAAAAAACTATGGTTGCTTCGAAACCGATCTTGGGGAAGATTTACTAGATAAAGATTAACTCTTTTTCTGCCAACATATCAACACCAAAACTTCTACATTGAGGATTTTGTTTATATTTTAGTGATCTGCGAAGCTAGAAGTGTCCGATCGAGCGTGGGTTTTAAAATCAGCTCGAGTGCGACAAAGTTCAGTGACTTCAAACACATTGTGGACAAACTTGAATTTCTTTGGGCAGATAATATGTGATATGCAGATATTTGTGTCCACGGTGGAGCTCCGGACCTTATATATCCAGGAATTTCCTTATATGAACACATTTTGTGAATGCATCTTGAAAAAAATCGGACTTACGCACGCACATTTCCAGTACAACTCAAGGAAATTAGTAAATGTCGTTAAAGTGCTACTACGATCAAAATTTAATGTCAAGTTTTTCACAAAAATGCTTTCTTTTCAGCTTATCAGAAGTGGCTGTACCTGTTTCGGTCATTGAAATGAACTTTGGCGCCCTCTAAGTGAAAATATTGAGCTTGAAAATGTAGGTTTTTCGCGTCCGCCATTACAAATTTATGTTCCAGTGACAAAACTATTGTTCTCTGATTGTGACGTCATTTTCTGAACACGCCACGAAAACAAACCTGAACCGTGAGAAAACAGCGAGCGATTCTCAAAGCTTCGCTCGTCTTCGCCCGATTCTGGAATTGTGAGTGATGGAGGAAATCGTAGATTACGATGACTCTGTAGAACTAGCACCGACTGAATATGAGAAAGTAAAATACTAAGGGCAGCTAGCCTCAGAGAAGGAAAAAAAACACACTTCACCAAGTCGTATTTTATGCAGTTTGTGCCGACGGAGATTCGGACTACTGGTAGGTGTATTTGTATACGTACTAGCTATAATAATAATACACAGGCAAGACGATCGAGAGTCCGCACCAATTTCACCTGCCTTCTAGCCACTCTCGAGTGCTCATTTACCAAGTGTAGATAAAGTTTTGCTTTATATTTCTTCAGGCACAGCGAATCAGAGTGGGTACAGTTTTCAGTTCAGCTAAGTTTCGGTTCTAAAGCAGCCAGCTCGTTGTCATATGCACGTGTTTTTTTTTACCATCTTAAACGGACTGCTGTCCTTTATTATTGAAAATTTAATTGTTACTTTAGTGTTACGTATCTGAGCTGAGGATTTTAAAATTAGATCTAATGTTAAGTTCTCTTTGTCAGAAAAGTTAATTTACTCATTTTCAATATAAATAGATAAATAAGGGGATCGCTCGCTCTTGATTTGGTATATCAATTTAATAATTTTCAGTGCTGACATTAAAGACTGTCACATTCTTTGTAGCTCATGTTTTTTTGAAAAGGCTGTGTCTGCCTATACCTTCCCTATCGATTGACTGCAGATCATTATAGCAACTTATAAATTGCAACGCTAATAAAAATTCAGAGATTTCACCTCATCCAACTATTGTCAGTGATATCCCCTTGTATTCCCATAACTTTTATAGATAACTTTATGAAATTGTTGTATGTGACGTTTTTTTTAAATTTATTTATTATTCAAACCCAGGTGTGCATCTTTTGGATGCTCTCGTTACTGGGACCAGCTTTGAAGCTTTGGCTAGACAAGAAAATATATACAGTGGAACGGTTAACACAGACATGTTATGATATATGGGTGTCCGTATTATCCGGGTGTCCATATTAAGTTAGCTCTCTGGAAAAAAGTCACAGACACGTGATTTATTTGATATATAGCACAAAGGAACAAGGAGGAAGAAGGGTAGGAACAATCTGTAGCAAAAAGCCAAGGACGTGAAACTTGTTGAGTAGGAGGCAGAAAATTTATCAAAGGACAACAAACAGGGGAAGAAAGAAAGATGTATCAAAATCAAATGTGTCATATGCATGCTATTTGGCTGCAGATGTTTTGGTAATAAAATCTTATTAACCCGTGAACTTGGTACAATGTCTACAATTGGCACATCATTGTGACAAGAAAAATAAAAAGTGCCTGGGTAACCAGTGTCTGTAAAGCTGGATTAAGAATATATAGGAATTTCTGACTTGAAACACAGAAAAGTGGTTGTTGTCCACATTAACTACTGTGCTTACTACTGTGCGTACTAAGCCGGTTAATTTTAAAGAAAAAATCTATGCTTTTCCTCAGGACAAACAAAACTGCCTGTTATATATGGGTGTCCAATTAAGTGGGTGTCTGTAGATCATAGAGTACTGGGTTATCACTGCATTAATAAATTATTATTTGCAACTAACGTTATGTATTGAAACACTAAATGGTTCAGTACATCACTAGGTTGCACGATTCTGCTGATAACACAGTGTGCCATAAATTCACTGCCTCTAGGAAGAAGTGTTACACAGTGGAAATTATGTTTATCATGGAGGCCCATCCTTGATTGTGCTCTGTGGGTTTTTCTTGCTGGTTTTTTCCATTGTAAAATATTATTAGAAACTAGCATTTTTAAGAGTTAAAACCCCTAAGAGGGCCTGGGAAGCAGCTTTTAATGTGTGCGGGCTGGTGACCACCTACACTGAGGTGAGGGGAGAGCAAATTTGGCTGTTCTCTCTTTGTGGCTGTTTAGCACTGTCAGATTACTGAACCTTTCTTGAGTCATTGTTGAGCAGTCATGTTCATAGATTTCAAGCCGCTGAAAAGTACCTTTCTCCTGCTGAGGGTGATGCTGAATCCACCACTAGAAGTTTGCAGATCATGATATTACACTGTAGGTTCCTGTAATGCCTTCAATTTGTCTAGCATGTCATTGAAATGTGCCAGAGACCACATCATCACCTGATATAATTCGTTTTAAGAAACCGTAGTTCATGGAGTAGTCTTCAGATTTAATCAAGAACCATCATCAAAAAAGACTATTCTGCATTGTTGCAAATGCTACATAGCTTTGCTGGTTTGAAAATGCAGAAATCTAGGACGATTGACTTTTTAAGGCTTACCACGCATCAGACTGATGGGATCAAAACGGACCAATAATAAATTTAGATGCTGGAAGATTCTTATTCCAACAAAGATACTATTCATATGAAAATGTATATTACAATGGAACCTCTATAACGAAGTCCTCGGTCTAACAAACTATTTTTTTTTACTCCAGTAATAGTAAAATATAAGGCAATATGAAAAAGAACCTCGATAAAAGTTAACAAACCTTGTTAGAATAAACATATTTTGCCAGTCCCTTGGCCCTTCATTATATCAAGGTTCCACTGTACTTAATTTTATTTATTTATTTTTCAAACAGTGGGGAAGCCCCTTTGCCCTGCATGGGCCCTGCCCTAGCTTGGCTTAGGCTATATAATACCCCCAAAATAGACTATGCTAAATCAGGCAACAAAGAACAATAACATTGCAGCCTTTAAACAGTATTACGGCCCTTGGCTTGTTTATTGTAATCACTGGTATGACAAAAAAATGATGGACTTGTATATTGCACACGGTACGTAAGACCTAAACTTGTCCTCCAGGTTCTTAGCTGGGGCATCACAGTTATCTTGTGATCAACAAGTGCGCAGATCAATTGTTACAGTAGGGTGGACAGTGCCTTTGTATGTGGTAAGGGGCCATGAAGCTTCCTCATTTATAGGAATAACATTAGTCTATCCCATATTAAAAGATACACCAAGGTTTTTGAAGTAGCAAGGCTGTGCTCTAAGAAAAATTGAAAGGAGCCCAGTGCTCCAGACCCGTGAAATCCTGGGTGCCCAGCACATGATTTCTATGGAAAAATTTCCTAGTTGCCCCGGAACAATAGTTAAGCACCACGGGCCAACTGGGTGCTGGTAGAGCACAACCTTGAGTAGTCAAACACAAAGCAGCAGTGATGAGCAGGGGCCATGAAACTATCTCATACATGTACATAACCCTCAGTTGCAGTAAATATTTCAGTGACCAAGCCTTGGTGATTATTCATTTTTAACTTGCAATCTGTCAGTCACATCACTTCAGTGATTCAGTGCATGAGTGCCCCTGAGTTGGAGTTTACATCTCAAATTATGATATACTATAATTATAATTATTATAAGTATTCAATGCGAGATTGCAAAACTTTTCGTTATTCACTCAAAACAATAACAATACACAACATTCAAGATAGGATCACAATTTTATTTTAAAGACCACATCAGTAAATGGTAATAATTCTTGCTGTATTTTACAAAATTGCAAAAACAGTTTTTGCAATAAACTTGTGCGGGCTCTCTTGCTTTAGCTTGTGGTTTGAACTGACAATGTGTCTGTGCAGTTTTAATCAGGCTCTGAGTTTTGGGAAGACTAAAATTGAAAAAAGCATACCTTTTGTTTAGTGAGGGTTATGGCGACCAGAATGTTGGAAATACTAAGGAATTTACCGTATATTAAAATATCATACCATTCAGATTGCACCATGATCCTGATAGATTTTAATATTTTATAAAAAAAATTTACAAACAGAGCTTTAAAACTTTTTATGAGAGCTCAAAGGAATGTTAATAGTGGTAACAGAAAAAATAGTACACTACAAGAGCAAGGTGTGAGCAATAATAGTGTTTACAAAACTAGAGGGCTCTCTGTGATCTGTTGCCTTAGGGCAAATCTTTTTGAAAGTTTCCTAACAGTTTCGTAGTCGTCGTCGTTCCAGTCGAAGAAAGGTCTAAGAGAAAATTTATCTTCGATGACTTCGCCAGTAGTAAAAGCAAAAATCACCACCGGCGATATAAATAAACTTAGCAAGTTTTGCGAACTGTAAGCTTACCTCCATGCGCTCCCTCTTTATGCGAAGATTTCTTTCCGGATTCAAGATCTGTCGATTGATCTTTCTTCCATATGCTAGCAAATGATCCAAGTTTAATTTTCCGCTACTGGTTTGCGTTGAAAGCCCCGTAAATGCTATTGCAGCACTCTTCGAAGTTATCAAACCGAGAAAACAGCGAAACTGTCAGCTGGAAACAAACCTATTCCTCGAATCTCACATTCAGTTGGTCAGACTCACGTGCAGCACAATTCTATCGATTGAAGCGGTTGCTGCACACATACGGAGCCTGATGTAGTAAGATCGAAAGAGTCTTCCTAAACAAGAACGCATCGAAGTGGGAGGAAAGAGAACATTGTTGAGCAAAGTTCTTGGAAAAAAATTGTCATGCTGTGTGTACTGCGTTAAGTAAATGACGTCACAAAGCAATTGCCTTGTGTTCTTGGTAACCAGGCCACAGGAACATAGCGTTTTAATGGCGGACGAAAATTAATGGTTTTTGAGCGCCAAAAAATACCACTTTCCTTAATCGCATGAAGCTATAATTTGCACACCATGTACTTCAAGTACTAAACTGCCAATCTAGCGAAAAAAAATGGTAGTCAAAAATTTGATCGTAGTAGCACTTTAAGGTCCGTTTTACTATGATGTACTCTTCGAGAAAATTAAATAATAAGAAGGTTATAACCACAGCTTGCAACTTTTAAAGACAAATTGCCTGTTCTTTCCAGGTTTATGGCCGCACAAACCACTTCTGCGCCAAGTCGACTCGAAAAACTCTGTTTTGAATTTCCCTTCCCGCCCTTTTCACCTGACCAACATTGATGTCACAAGCTGTTTTTTCCGACAATTTTTCCGACTGTTCTACGAAGATAAGGGCCAAAAAACAGCAATTTTTAATTGCGAATATCTCGGAGATAAGTGGTTCAATTGAGCTGAAACTTCATAGTATGTTTATTTGGTTCATATTAAACACATTTCACTAGAAATGAACTAAAATAAAAAATGTCGAAATTTTGGTTCATTTGACCTTTAATTTGCAACCGACCAGTGGCTAGCCCCTCGTTTCCCTACCACGTGACCAAGAAACGACGGGCTCTGGGGACGAGAATGGTTGGCCTCCATGAGTTTTCCAGACCGTACGGCGCATGCGTGAAGCGTGCAAGCGAGAAACATATGTTCGGTCTCAGTTTTTTTCGTCCGAGTCGGCAGTCTAAAATCTCCACGTCGGGCGAAGAAAGATTCAAATATCCCATCCCCTGGGAGGACAAGATCAGTCAAATGCCCCACCACAGGGCCAACAAAGACAATCAAATTCCCACCCCATGCCCTGCTTCCCCCCCCCCCCCCCCTGCCGGCATAACATTGATAAAACTGTGAAAGGTTTGAACCCAGGAGTCATTTCAAAAGTAGTTTGGGTTTGATCTTCCGGGTGAACGTAGTCCTGAATAGGACTGTTACTTCAGAGTCAAAGTGAGTTGTATCACGTCAGTTGATGGTATTATACTCTGGTTATTGATTATTATTATTGTTATTGGTTTCAATAACCAGAGTATAATACCATCAACTGACGTGATACAACTCACTTTGACTCTGAAGATGACTACAGCACAGGTTGTCGAAACGTCAGTAACTGTCAACAACAACAGTCCTATTCAGGACTACGTTCACCCGGACGATCAAACTCAACCTACTTTTGATAACATTGATAGGTGCATAAGAATGCCGCGAACCTTGGGGATAATACCAATTTTTGGCCAAGGACAGACAGCTCAAGGATAACTTTAGATGAACACAGAAACTGTAGAGAGAGTTTTCATTTCCTTCCGTTACCTTGGTGACATGGCAGTCATCATATCGGTACCAGACTTTATTTGTGTTGGTGTATGACGTGTAATGACCGCTGGAGTAACCTAAAATAGATCAATTACCCTGCGTTATTGCGTGCTTCGTACTTATTGCAAACGTCTTTTTTTTACAATGGTCGAGTATCTAATTCAGTCTCACACTCTCACGCCATTCATTCAACTAACATTTAAAGGGCACTGTAGAAAGCCTCATTTTATTTGTAGGATACGTACTTCCCTGATGACAAACACAGCCAATCAGATCATACAGGAACTGTTCCGGTGGACAATCTTCTAGCTGAGTGTATTCACACACGTCAAGTCCTTCTAGAGGGAATTCTACTGGAGTGGTAATCTTGACACCATTTTGAGTGTACCTGTTGTTCAAAAGACATGTATAGTTTAGCCAAATGATCCAGTAAACTTTCACTACAAAGATGATCAGTAAAGGTATAAAGTCCAGCTTTTCGTTACTTCATCCGCGTAAAGAAAAGAAAAAGATGCTTTCTCTGACACAGCTGCAGCGATAATCTTTCTGACTAATCTTCGAGTCATGTTTTTTAGAGTACATCAAGATAATTAAATAGCTCACCTTTTAAGATGAATTATAAGAGTGTCAGGCAATCTGCAGATAGAAAGCGCTTTAAAAGCATTTCTTTCCTCGTGGCACTTTTGACAAAACCAGGAGTCGGGTAATTTCTCGCTACAAAAGAAAACAAAATTACATTACATTAAGCTGGGAGTCATAACGCCTGAGTGTACTTTTAAGCTGACTCTTCTTTTCTTTGAATATATTAGTAACTAGGACAACTATCATAATACATAGATTTAGCCAGGGCTAAACTGAACGAAGCCTCCGTTTATATACTTATAAATAAAAGCAATTAACTCAAATATAATAAACTCTAAGCTACTAAAAAGAATACTCTTTTACAGGGAGGGGCTGGGTGATTAAGAGAAAATATCCGATAAATACAACTGAAATGAAAACACCATTAAGCTAAGAGTCTTATGCTTATAGCAAAAAATCTTTTTAATTGACAATACTCTTTGGTGGCAGCCAATTTACAGGTTACGATTTCTAGAGTCACGGAACATCAGCGAAAACGTCGCTTTTAAAATGAATTCGCGTTTCTTCAAACCTTCTCGGGTTCATTGCAATTCGCTGAAAATGTCAAACGTAGGAGAATTCTCCAGGAATAGATTTCTTGGGGACCGCACTAGAGTTTAGAAAGAGAGAGAAAAATTCGCCGTCGCTTGTTTACGTCCTCCATGAAACGTGTAATTAGACATTTTCACGTCGTAATCGTGCATTGACGACAAAGAAACACGTGATACACGTGTAAAGTTGTTGTTCTTCTTAAAAAACGTTTGCATTTCTCGTTGTCATTGCCGTCGTCGTTACCAAAGCTCCCTGATAGGGAAGACCTAAAAGAAAATTCGGGCCGACCTTTGTGTTCGCTATAAGTTTATTATGTTTTCTTTCTATCTGGCCGGGAATGGAACAGTTATATGTAAGCTTCTTTGGAAAGTGTGACCAAGCTAAAAGCACATCCTTAAAACTATATTTTCCGAAGTTTTTTGTCGTAAGTCAAACAAAAAAAATTCAATGTCTTTTCTGTAAAAACTACATTGGCTTCCTCTAGGTGAAAGGATTAACGTTTCGCCAAGACAAACTCAAGCTGCATGTCTTGGATTCACCGTTCCTCCCTTTCAGAATCTGCTCGTCCCTCCCTGCCAGTGCGTACGGGGCGGACGGGTGTACGCTGACGGCATAACCAAATTTTCTCGCATCGGTATAAGTTTCCGTTTTCTATAGCAGGCGCGGCTTGGCGCTCTTGCAGAGGCTCCGCTATAATGCCAAGTAAAATTTCTCAGGACTATGTATAGAAACTGAGTCGTAACGAGCAATTGAATAATGAAGTCGCCCTCGCTTACCACCGTGTTGGATTGCATGACTGACGCACCTTTCTACAAACCGTTTTAAGCAGTGCTCCAGCTTCAGAGGATCTTCTCTTTTTCGAGGTTTCCAAATTGATTCGTGCTCAGTACAACGACTCATCTAATAAAGTTTTGGTGAAACAAGTTAATGCTGACCAGTTCTCATTAGTGATAGGCCATACTGAAAATTTACGACTTTAAAATACACTGAATACTCCACAGAGAAGAAGGGTATTGACCGTTTTATAATCGTAGAGAAAAAAAGAGAACACAAAAAACTAAAATAAGATGGTTTTGTTCTTGTCAGCAGTGAACTACTAATTTACTGGATCAGTAAATAATTAGAAATTCACCAATTAAATACAAGAGAAGATATTAAGAGCAATGAAAACAACCATAGTGCAGAGATGGCAAATATTCCTTCTGTTGTCGAATGCATTTGTGTTATGTGCTTCTTACAGTACCATAATAACGGCTGCTGATATGCGTTGGTACCAGTTTTAATGCTCTCCTCACCCTTTCTGCCTCCCAGCGACCAATGGTTTTTAGTTGCACCGCTAGATTGTCACATGTCTGGAGATTAAGAATGGCCTCCTTATTCACTTGGCAACCACCACAGCCAGTTATTCTTGTACAGCGTGAACAGTGCCGTCCCTATGAATGAGTGTATAGATTATCTTAATATAGTGAAAACATTGAAATATAGATTACTAACAGTTTTTGCAAAATTCACGTAACGTAGTTACAGATGGATAACTCCATCTGTAACTTTATTTTGCTTTAGCTACATAAAAAAATAAAATTCTTTCTTTTATTAAATACATATATACAAAATGCCGTATATTTTGGCTGCAATTATGTGTGCAAAAATTGCTTAAGTAGCTGTATCAACGTCATATTAACGTAAGGAGAATGTTACAATACCCTGAGTGCTACTGAAAATCTCTTCTAGGGCGCCTTGAATAAACGCACCACTCACCTGTTGCTCTACTAGATGCAAAGTAAAAGCCGGAAGTGAGGCTGAATCCTGCTCTTGTCTTATTGGCTCAGGTAACATTTTTTCTATGAATGCGTACAAATCTTTTCCACGAATGTTCTTGGATACTATTATCAGGTTAGGATGTCCAAATAGCCTCTTTGTCTAAAATAAACATAATCCGTCTGTTATTTAATGTAACGAGACTGTCAAGTACACGAACAAAGGAACAATCATTACTCTAGCAATAGAGTTATAACTGCCATAAAGCAAGCAAAATCTCTTTCCAACTGGTCTACAGAGTTATAGCAACAAGTGCTAGGGAATGCAGGTAAATGGTTTCTTTCCAACCTGGACGTATAACCACAAATTACATTGCAACGGAAACAATTCATTCGGATATAGAAGAGCTGAAAGTGGAACATCTGGTACATACGAGACAACGAATAGATGTACCCCCTTAAATCTAATGCATTATTTAGTAAAATCTGCGACTTATGTGGTCAGATAAAAGCATTACAAACTGGGAAATATTCTTGTTAGTATTATCAAGTAAAGAAAAATTTATATACTAGAGAGAGATAAAAGTCATTCCTTTTCGGCATGCAACAAGCTGTTTTCTATATTTTCAGCTCAAATGAGACAAGCTCTCCAAAAGTTAGTTTTAAACGTCTTTAAAAGAATAAGAGTAGTTCGTAGTCTTTCTTCGTGTTACCCTGTTAAGTAGACATTTTTGACCGGAAGCCATATAAACGGGACGTTTAATGTACTGCTGTTATCACAATATAACCAACTACCCATGTTTCCTGATAACAAGATTAGGTTTAGGATCAATCTAAATACCTTAGAATCCTCCTCGAGCCTCCTTAAGACAACTGGAACAAGAATCATCCTACAATCACAACACAACGCGCGCATTAAAACATAAAAAGGTCAATTTGAAGTAATTCTTTGATATCGTCGCTTTGCTGGTTTTTCTCACATCAGTGGTGAGAAACAAATAAAGGAATATATACAGGGGCGGATCCAGGGGGAGGGTGCAGGGGGTGCGCACCCCCCCCTGGGATGACCTGCGGCCGCTTTCTAATTAACACTGTGCAGTCGCTTGACAGACATACAAAATCTGCTCTATCGTTTGATATGTATTCTCAGTAGTTCACATTATGTTATTTCCTAGTCAAAAGCCCTCTTCTTCGTATTCGCTTTTAAAATTTTTCACGTCATCGGTCAGTTAGTGGTGCACCCCCTCCTAAGAAAAATCCTGGATCCGCCCCTGATATACTGAGCTTTTTCTTGATGAGGAGCTGGAAAAAAGGAAAAAAACCCAAAGAAACAAGATACATAAAAAACAAATGCTAACCATCAAAGAATACAAAGTTTCACCAAATTGACCATCAACAGCCATTGAGATTTCTCCACGAAGTTAACTGATTTGACGAAGTTCATCTTTGCACTCCTAAACTCCCTTAAAAAAAATTTATGGCGAAGCTAAAATTTTACAAAAAGCTGATTGATTTGTCTTTTCATGGCTGAAGCAGCTGCGGGAAACTTTCTTGATTGGGTTTAATTTGGAATAGACCGTTTTGGATTTTGCAGTTTGAAGAGCGTTATAACAAAGTAAGATTCAGGTAGATCATTTTATTTATCCACGTAACGTCTAGTGAGCTAAATACGTACGTGCTAACATAAAACTGTTTTAAAATATAGAAAATTTCGATTGATTGATTGATTGATTGGGGTACATGATCCTGTAAGATATAAATTTGTTTCTTTTCATCTCTAAGGAACTGGGCGTACACAATTGAATAATAATACCTCGTGGGTTTATCGGGTTCCAGTTCACGCCGCGGCAGAGTGACTGCTGCTTGTTTAGCGCATCTCTGTCGGAGTAAACAATACGTTCCAACAAACACAAGTGAAAAACTCGTTATCATCGAAGTTTCGTAATATGGCCAGCAATGGTGGCAGTTCCTAAGCATTCAAAGATCAATCGGCTTCCACGACTGGCACACTCCGATTAAAGGGTAAAAATACCACATTTAATAAGAGCCTTTCATCTAAAATGTTATCATTGGTGAACTGAGAATATATTTCTGCTAGGGGTGAAATTTTGACTTGGTAGTTGGATAGTCGTTTTATTTGAACTTAAGTACAAAAAGGCCAACACCTCGTAGAAGGTCATCTAAACCTACTCATTTTTCAAGACTTTTAGACGTCAAAGCAAGGAATGCTTCGTCAGTAAAAAAAGCATTTATTGCAAAGTGCCTACCAAAAAGATCAACCCAATAGGGGAGCAGGGATGGCGCAGTGGTGAGAGCACTCGCCTTCCACCAATAAAGCCCGGGTTCGATTCCCGGACTCGACGTCATATGTGGGTTGAGTTTGTTGTTGGTTCTCTTCTCTGCTCCGAGAGGTTTTTCTCTGGGTACTCCGGTTTTCCCCTCTCCGCAAAAACCAACATTTCTAAGTTCCAATTCGATCCGGAATGCTCGAGCGTTTAATACATTAGCCCCGGGCTCGGGAGATTGGGCAACCACTCCTCACGCTATCGAGCTTAAATAAAATTAATTTAATAATTTAATTTAATATGTGATTCTTGTCATCTGGCAATTAGGAACAAGTAAGACAACCATGCTGTGGGCGTCACAAGAAAGAACCTATGGAAATACAACCCAACTACCACCACGCAGACGAGTCGTACGTGGTGCATTGTAGAATTTGCACGGCACTTACCGGGCAACACAAATGATTCTCAACAGCACCACCCACAGCATCCTGCCACAAAAGACAAATTTTCATGCTCATAAATATATCTTCTTGCACCATGGTCAATCTCTCTGCAATCCAGTCTCAAAAATGTTTAAAAATTAAATTTAAAAGAATAATTAAGTGCGGCCTGGCCCGGGTTGCTCGAAGCATGGTTAGTGCTAACCAGCGTTAAATACCATGGAAACCTATACATTTTGATACCTCTTAACCAACGGTTAGCGCTTACCAGGCTTCGAGCAACCGGCCCCAGGTCTTTTGTGCAAAAATTTCTTCCGCCGGTAATCACAATATTGATTTAACCGTACTTAGTACCACGCACATCTGAAGAATTTTGCATATAACGTGAACGATCATGGAAGGGGTAGGCAGATATTTTATCCGAATCCTCTGTTACGAATGCTCTGTTGCTCCTTTTTTTTTTCAGCATGTGATCTCATCATCTTACATGACACCACGATCTGGAGGCAATGTCATGAATTTTAAACTCATCATTCAACAATTCCAAGGTTGGTTTGCACCTACCTGTAGACACTGGCGACAAAACAAACTTCCGCACTTGTCGTGTGAAATGAGTTCTTTATCTGATAATTTTTCCTCCAAACAGATACAGCATGTGCCACTTAAGTGATATACGGTTGATATTGATGCACGTGTTCTCTGTCTGGGTGTCTTTGGAGTGCTGGTATCAGGGTTCACCAGTCTGGTAAGATGGTTTTTACTCACTGGTGAAGACACACTTTGAAGTTCATCAAGTGCTGACATAAATTCTGTGGTGTTGGCAACGTCAGGTGAATAGAACACGGTGGAGTCTCTCCCCGCGAGGCAGGAAAATGAGGTGCTTTTTTCGTCTTCTTGCACATAAGGAGACTCGGGTACCTGGCAAGGTTTAACTATATACAATTTACTGCGACGGTCGGTAAATGGTGTTAATTGTTGCCCGTCCTCCTTCAGTCGTAAAAGAAAAAAAATGAAGATTAAGTTAGATTATTCAAGCGGTTTTTTCCTTGCCAATTCACGAAGATAACCGTAAAACCTTCTGAACTGCACAGAACTCACAAAACGGATGTTTTAAGCAGCAAACGGACTTACCATGATCGAGATTATTTGGCTGTTTCTCACCACGCACACCACGATGTCTTTTAGTTGTGGCGTCTCCTTCTCAGCTGTGAGCAGGGAAAGGAAGTTGCTTTTTAATTTAAGAACGGTGCTTGGTTTGGTCACTTGGACTTTATATCTACGACAGAAAACAAAATGTATTTTAGTTTATCACTTTACCTTTTCCTTTCATGGGATCCCATGAAACAACCGCAAAAAAAGTGAGTTCACTAAGATGGATCTGGACTGAGGAATACAAAATAAGCCGAGACTAGGTTGTGCAGTCCTACAAGAGTAGAAAGACACCTTTAACAAAGACAAAACATTATCGAAGAGTAGTCAAGGCTTGAATTTTGATTCTTTTATCAGACACACCGTATGGATAGTCAATCATGCATCTTAGAATAGGCTCCGAGATAATCGGGTCTGCGAACGAAAATCAAACGGGAGGAAACTGGGGAGAGGAAGGACGGATCTCCTTTCTTTTTCCTGCCACCGCCCCCTTTTTCCCAGATCACGCGCTCATATTTTCGTGTGCTTTTCACTTACGCGTTACAGGGGCACCCAACGAGAATATAGTTCAAAACCACTTAAACATAGCACTGTTAAACGTATTTTAGTATTTAAACGGTAGATATAGGCATATTCTTATCCCCTAAAAACTTTTCATCTGTTCGGATTTCCTAGCTGAAAGCCTAGTGATTCGAAAATTATAGGGATCAAAACTTACCTTTTCGAAAATTTCAGCCAGAAAAAAGGCTCCCGAAAATTCTAGGTGACCTTTTTAGGGTAAAAATCCGTTAAAAATAGGCAATTATACCATTTTTTTGATGTTCGAAAATCATAGGAGAGGCAGGCAAGCAAGAAATTTTACAACAAATGTTCCGAAAATTCTAACCCGAGACGAGATCAGGCGGTTTTTTTTTTTGCTTCTCTGCTTCTTTGGCTCAAGAAGGAAAACAGAAAACAGATTACAGAGACAAAGGGAGAGGGTATGATCGCAGGCTAGCGTTATCCCTACTATCTGAGAGCCTGAAACAGGCAACTTTATTTTTAAATTGGCAGCCTAGGCCAGTACTGACACTGGGTACCAGAGGTTCTTTCCTATTGCTAAATAATGTTAAGCTCCACACTAACCAACGAGTGGATTTGGTTAAATTACACCTCTGATATATTTACAGAACGCACTTTTGGAGCAAGAATGATAGCACGCTTCTGCTTAGTTTGAGAGTAAAACATACCTGACTGCTGACAGCGTGTTTCCGTGACTTGTGTTTGGAGTGTAGCTGTAAACCCATGTGACAACTAAGAAAAACAAAATAAATACATAGGTTAATTATTCATCAATTCTTCACTATCTTATCCCAAGACATAGACATATACGCCTTAACAGTCATTTGATCATTTTAGCATTTTATCTTAAGAAAATACTCCGTGGGCTCTAAATGTACTTCTTAGAGCTGTCAAGAGCCGATCGGCTCCTGGAGCTGATATTAAGGAAGGGTGAACTTATGATTGAAATGTTTTTATATTATTGAAACCCCAGTCCCTTAAAACACTGGCGGTTTGAGAGATCTAGATTAAAATAACTATATTTACCAAATGTGTGATATGATTCACTCAAGATTGGAACAGAAAGAAAAGTAAACGGCTGATATTTAACTGATTCGTGGTTGCAGTTGGAACAAGTGACCTGAGAAGACAAAAGTGGATCCAAACATAAGTTGATGGAAATGCACTTGAGAAATGATAGCGGTGCTATCTATGCTACCGTTGCTATCTACGGTGCGCACGCGAACGCAGCACCGCAAAGCAAAGTAAATATCCGAGAAATTTTGGTAGTCACTTGACCGTACGTCCATCTGTCCGTCCGCACCACAGGGCATCCGATGTAAAATGTCACACCTTCTGTCTACTGTGGGAGCCTACAACCTGATATTGCACATCCATGTTTTTGGTCAATTCACACCCACTGACCAGTATCATATGACCGTATCGCGGTTTCAGATGTCGACATATCGAGGCGAGTTTTGTTATGTTATCCGCTGATAAGTTATTATTTTTCAACTAATCGCAGGCTCAACTCCAGGCGGATTTCTTTGTAATACAGGTAGAGGTTCTCCAAATGGACACTCAGGAAGCGGACAGCTCTACTTCACAAAACCTCGTTTTTCCTAACTCCCATGCAAATTCTGTATATTTACATTCCCGTCAACGGCCAGCCCCAGTTACGGACACCTTTTTGCGTCAAGAGGGTATCCACTCACGAGAGCTTCCACTGTAGTTACAAGTTTATTGTGTGCAGTAGATTATTAACGGAAGCTTCGCCTTTAGCCTTAGCTAAATCTATTTATTAGTGATGTACTTTGCAATTCTTCAAAGCCAAACTGAATAAACGTATTGAGAGGGTAGTATTGTACGACATATATGAACAGCTTTGGACCGTGACCCGCAGAAGACTCACCTTGCTCTGAAGTTGCCCTTGAAAAGTATCCACAATAAGAGATTCATTGCTCATCGTGTATTGTCTGAAAATATCGTTATTGTATGAATGGCTGAACAAACAAATTGCAATACTTTTTTCTCTTCATTTTGAGAGGTTACGCGAGCAGAAACTGGCAAATTAATTTTTCAGTCACCCTTCTCTACCTATATTTTCTTTGTAAAAATACCGTAAACTCTCGCTTATAAGCCTGCTATTTATAGGCCCATCTACGTGAAGACATTTTTGAGAACACTTTTATTTTGTCATCCTGTCTAAAGTACAATTAAATGATTCGGTTTGAATGCTTTTATATATTATATCCATGAATTTTTAATATTTTTAATATTGATGTATTGTAAATTATTCTATTTTTAGCTTAGTTTCATTTGTAAATACGCAATTCGGCCTCTGGCTGCCTATTTATTATTTTCTAATAAACTATCTATCTATCTATCTACTTCGAAGACAAAAAATACATCCGGTTATAAGCCCCCTCTAGCTTGTATTGAAATAAATTCGTATTTTGACCAGCAATGCTAAGTAGCTTGTTTTCAAACGTTATTTTCTTAGTCCGGTTATAAGCCCCCTAATTATAAGCTCTCTGAAACACCTGACGAAGTTGTATAAGGCCAGTGATTTACAGTATACTATGCCTTAAGGTTGATCTAAAAACGCGCGTAATTAAAGTAGAGGTAATGCATGGACGGTCGTGTGTAAACGTAAAAGTTAAACCTCGTTCAACTTTTACGTTTTACACGAAGCCTTTCATATATCGCCCCTATTTCATTAAGGCATGTCACGGTACAGTTTACGCGCGTACGCACGTAAAAATTACGCGAAAGTTAGAAATCCATCCTTAGACTTATTCTAACTATAGAACTAAAACTTTGCGAAGCTGTTAAAACTTGTGTTTTTTTAGTGCAAAGTCACAACAATAAGCATTAAACAAGTTGCATAAAGCCGAGTTACACGAATTCCACGGCACTTTATTCAGCTTTTTTTAAGGTGTTTCTAATATGATGTGTGTGTTACATACTGAAGGACTTTGGTTTAAAAGTTGTTCATATTTAGGTTGGGGGGTGAATGACCGTTCACTACTAAAAAATTCGTAGCGCTTGTACGACTGCAATTCAATTTGCAAGGATTTACCATTTACTGTTGAGTGTAAAGGCACCTATAGGGTTGGAATGAGTTAATGAATACCTCATCTTACCTCCACTTCTCTTCTGCGCTAACGTTGTTATCAGACTGGTCAGGAAATAACGATGGTAAGGTTGAACAGTTGAGTTCCCGGTGAAGTCCATCAAGAAATAGTGCAAGAAATTCATGACAGTCATGCTGAAAAACAAGAACAACTCTTCCTAATAGAAATAATTTCCTGTAAAACATTTTTGATAGATATGGAGTATAAAAATAGAAGTACTGCATCCTTCCCTCCCCCCTGAAAAAAAGACAGAGAATATTATGGACTTTTCTGTCACCTGTCTCTGCCTGTTAAGCTGAGTAGGGAAGTGCGCAGTTGCTTTATATAGCTCACTAGGATCACACTGTAGATAGCACCCACTCCAAACCTTCTTAACTAAATCAGCCAAGTGCTTACTCAAAGAAACCTGAAACCAAAGATAACAAAGAAACCACTTCAACTTGTACTTTTAATGTAGTGGCAAAGGGATAGATGTCCAGAGCTTGGAAAAAGTTTAATTGCAGCCTCTTCTTTGGAAAAGTAGGTCTCGCATTTTCCTTTCCCAGAGACCATTGCTTGCTTAGTAGGTAATCTAGTTACACGAGATGACTTGTTCACGGACCTTTGACCACTGGGCATTGAGCTCAAAAAACTTACTTGTCCCACTGCATGAAAATCTACTTGTACCGGACGACCGGGCAGAAGAGACTATTTTCAGAACGCCGACATGCTAGGAGTTAAGACCACCGATCCTACACATAACGACGTAGAGGTATGTTGTGGAAGATTTAGCAACGCAACTTGGTAATACTGAAGAATTTCTCGAAACACTTCAGAGTATCGAAAAAGAGAGGAGGATTGGCAACAAAAGTCAACAGCATAATACGATGAATGTACTGATCGTCTCTAAAGTTTGAAAGATTTTAACTTTAGTTTTACCTGATTTTCTTTAGGGCTTTTATGAGTTACTGTGTTGTGACCCCCACCTAAACAATAAAGGAAGTAAAATGTCTGCAAATGTTTCGTCAAGTTAAACAACACTTAGCTACACTTAGCTCAGGCAGGGAAGTCAAAGAACACAAACCTAAAAAGAATCGGCAGAATGGGGCTACACTGAAGAGACACTGCAAGCCAGCATTCACAAAACAAGTGTTACCAAGATTCTCCAGACCACATACTCCAGCAACTGGATCGCGAAATTCTGCAACATTTAAAAAAGCAACCAATACGTGATCCGCAATGTAAAATCTAATCCCCATCTTTGTTCCTTCCGATAATAACACGTAAGACTGACTTTTAGGCGATCGTAGTTACTAGTTATTACCCATAGACAGGTTCAGTAAAAAGACTGAACTAGGCCAATGCTTTTAACACCGCATTTTGACCCATTTTCAGTTTGACCAAGAACCTGAACGTTGTTTATTGCGAACGATGTTAAGATTTGCACCAGAAGGCAGCGACAAGAACAGTTTAAAAAGCGTATAAAGAAAAGGACGATGATACAAGAAGCCAAAATGATAGTCCCATTGGGTCTTCTTATTGATAGCCCGGGGAATACTACCTTTCATGGCCTATATGCAGCGAAATCTCAGCCTTCGTCATAAGAGAAAATGCGCCAAAAAATCGGTTGTTTAAACCACCAGCTTCAGAGCTCAAGAAACTAACAGGAAGTATTTTCAGGGACGTTTATTGATGAACTTATTAATTCACCTCTGATTTATTTTGTCCTTGAGTCAGCTGCGTAATTATTTGTGAAGGTGATACAGCAAGAAGTTTCAAACCAGAAACGGAAATATGTGGCAATTGTTTATTCATTTATTTATTTATTTATTTATTTATTCATTTATTTATTTAGCATCTCACTGTTTAGATTTCTATTTTGACCATGATGACTACAGTACTTCAATTTGGATCAGTCAGTCTGCCGTCTTTGTATCTTGAGTCTAAGCTATACTGATGGAGGTCAACAAAAGACCCCAACGCAATTTGGTACAGGTTTGTTGCTGTTGAATAGGTAAGACCTGTACGACCATTTACACGCGGGAAAATATGACCCGTCTTAAGGTGGATTTCTACTGTCAAGTAAAATACGTTAAATTTTACGTGCGTAAATAAAATAGAGACAATGTACGAAAGGCCGTCCGTAAACGCAGAAGTTGAGCGAGGTTCAACTTTAACGTTTATGCACGACCTTCCATACATTGCCTCTACTTTATGCGTACGCACGTAAAAATTACACGACAGTGGAAATCCACCTTTACATTAGACGCGAACTTCGCGTATAAACGGAGAACAGCCCGTAACGCCAGTTTTTAGATAAAGCCCATCTTAGCTAAGACGAAGAAAACCTCGTAAAGATGACCTTCTCGTCTTACGTTAGACGAATGCGTCGTTCTATTAGGTATCAAGCTGGATTTAATTTGTTGGATTGCGGTAACCAATAGCAACACTCACACATGTGTGCGTCCAAGGTAAGCGCATCTTTATGTAAGACATGCCAGTGTAAATGGTGGCAGTTTACGTCTTAATTGCCCTATTATGTACTTTGAGCCAGTTTGACTAGCCTTGCTAGGGGATATGTTTTATACGGCAGGGTTCTATCTAGGGTTTATCGTTTGGAGGAAAGTCCCGAGTGGCCGAAGGCTACGGGCTTTCTAGTGGGATCCGGGGGCATGGAAATTTTTTGAAATTAATATGCGCTGAGATGGAATCTGGTGCATTTTGAGACACAATTTTGAGAGATGTTACAGTGGTATTTTATTTTATTTTTTAGTCGTGATCATATTCCTTGTCATATATTGTCCTTAGACAGGGAATACTTAGTTCATGTGCGCTGAACTCGTCGCGTCTGAATTTTTTTTCCAATATACAGTCGAATCCCCGTAACTCGAACCCTCTATAACTCTAACCTCCTGCTAACTCGAAGCAATTTACGTTTCCCTTCAGATCGCTTTCGGTATAATTTTACCCTCGATAACTCGAACTCCCGGTAACTCGAACTATTTTCTCTTTCCCTTGAAGGTTCGTATCATCGGGAGTGGACTGTAGTTACTTATATAGTGTAATGATAACAATATATTTGTGGGTCTTTGTGGGGGAAGCTGGGCATTTTGGGAGGGAAGCTTATACCCATCAAATACCCTAGATAGGGTGTTCTGTAATAAAGGTAGGAATAAAACAACAGAAAAAATTACCTCGAGGAGGTGTGACGGGTGAATCCTGAGCCGAATCATTCTCTTGATGAATAACATCTTGGTTTCTACAAAGCCAGGAAAAATGTACTTATTAACAGTCGCTGAGCTCTATCAGCCTGAATTAAGCTATACTACTTGCCGCTGGGTTGTAAATCACGCTATTTTTTTTATTAAATAAATATAAACACGAGAGTTTACTCATAGGAAAAGTAAAAACTGACCAACACATATTAACCTAGTGTATCACCTTGTGTCCACAGTTTTCGATGTTTCCTTGTTACTGCTTGTACTCAATGGGACAGTATCTACAACATCTTTTAGCTGTGAATTGACATCCAAAGGCATTGCTACAGCATCGTTAACTTATGCAAGTTTGATAACACTAAAATTTCGAATAGGAGCACAAGAAAAGTGATCTTCTGTGCTTCGTGGAAATTCCTTAGATCATTTGTAGTGTATTGTAGCAGGGATAAAGTAAGGTTAGATAGTAAAATCCCTTATTGGGATGGTCAGCTCTCGTTTCCGGAGAGTTCTGTCAACTTTTCGGGTACCATATCTTACAATCAGAATCTAGAGAAGAGTGGAGGCGGGCGGGTGTTCTAACCAACAAATTTTTCAATGAATTTCTGCATGCCATTTATCGGAGTGTATGAAATCATCTTGATATTCACAAATACATATAAAAACATTCTTTAACCTCTCTTTGCTGTTCCTTCATTTCCTTATCACCTAGATGACCTTGAGTTGTGCGCACAGTAGAGATTTTACAAAACAGCTTACTTAGCTCATCTAGAAAGAAGAAAATTGTTATCAAATTTCTTTTAATGAACTTTTGAAGTATTTATATCAGAGCAGTTAAACTAATTTTCTCAATGGAGACCCAAGAAGTAGCCAAATGTCAATGTTTTTAAAAAATGAATCATAACTCTGATTCAGTTACGCAACCTATAAAACTGTTGAAAGAGAACCTGAAAACAACCATTTGTCCCGAAAAGTTTCATTGCTACCAATGCTGCAAAATTTTGGGAAATTCTGAGTCTAACGTAAAAGGTTAGGAAGGGTTAGTATCTAGACATCTAATTTCTTACCTTTAAATCTATTGTTGCTTTCAATCAGAACTTCGCGAGTGTTGCCTGAAAGCCTAGAATTTCACAATATTTAACAGGTAAGTTATCAATTAATATTAAAATGATTGGGAATTTATACTACAGTCATGGTATAGATCCCGTTATTGGTGTTGGTTTGCTCCTCTTAATGGAAGTTAAGATACATATGTACATGACATAAGCTTAAATTGGTTTACCTGCTACTATGTCTCCGCGAAAGAAAGCTTTCTGTATTGAGCTTGCTGTTTTGAGCTTTAAGTCTCTCAACTTGAGTCTAGATTTGATAAAAATTAGTTTCTTATATATAATCCTACTGAAACGTTCTTATAACATGTAAAAGGCATTCAAATAAAGGTTGGTATTAATTTTGATGTGTTTATACTTGCCTCAAGGTCGCCCTTTTCTTTTTTGAGAGCAGCAATAATTTTCCAAGCGTCGGTTGCCAATCTGTCCTGCAAATCCGCGAAAAACGGAAATGAACGTAAGCTTATGATAGGCTCATTTATAATCATAACCGCTGTTAACATGAAGGGAGGAAGATCCTAGTACCAGGAAGATCCTAGAAGGCGGATCATCCTAGCGCCATATGTTTTATGTATTCAGTTTACATGCGAAGGGTTGTACTTGCTCCTAGAGCTGGGATCTTCCTGGTAGTAGGATCTTCTTAGCTGACAAGTAGGAAGATCCTAGCACCATGTAAACTGCCTTCGCTAGTAAGATCCTAGTACTAGGGAAAAAACAGACAAAAATAGCGGCGGGTCGTTCAGTGGCTAATCACGGCAATAAAGGCCGATCATTTCGTTTGGCGTTACCACGAGCTGATTATTGTGATAATTCTGCTGAAAGGAGGTTGTTAACGCGAGTAAAGAGAGCAGAAGGGCCCAAATCGTATGTTCGTTTTTGTCGCCCGCCACTTTTAATTCCTTCTCAAACATTCTATATTTGGGTACCACGCGGACCAAAATTTCTCCATGTAAACCCAACGTTGAAAAATTGAAAAAACTCAAAATAGCGCAAATCATCCATGCACTTTCAGTAATATTTAGTGCCTTAAATCCGACAAGACATTACTATAAAGCTCATGTGTTGCGGTATTACAGGTAGCAAAAAAAAAAACGCACAAACCTTTTCGAGAGCTTTTAGTTGGGCTAACAACCGCGTCTGTTTCTCGTTCAAGGCTTCTTGTTGAAACATTCCCACAAGTGAACTAACTTGTTTCAACGTTTCCACCTGTTCTTCAGTTAAACCAAGCTCGGCCTTGCTTTTGTCTTGTTCTTGATGTGCTTCAAACGTTGGCAATTCTGGGAAATTAAAATGAATACGCTATTTAGGTGAACCTTTAAAGTGTAAAGTTTCTTTCATCAGTTTGATACAACGGAGAAAAAAGCACAATCAAGCACGACCTAAAAAGGTTTGTTAAAACAACTTCTTAACTTACCTCTAGGAGTTATCGGAAATGTCTCAGTTGTTTCAACTGTCATTATTGCCTTCTTTATACGCAGAAATGATTGCAAGCTAATGAAGTACTTTTATCCAAAAACGTTTCGCCTAAGCACAGCACAAATGACGCGACCAACGGGTTTTTCGGTGACGTCATACTGATTTAAGGCGCGAAAAACTCTTTAAGGAAACTTTACATCTAAGGTACAGAGCAGAACAGAGCAGTATTTTCGTTCTACGAACCTTCTGTTCCTAAAAGACCTAAACGAAAATACGTTTAGAATAATTATTTAACGGTTTTTTCATTTAGCAATGGTTGATTATGGCGTCTTATGTTATGTACGTGCCTGCTTATTTACGATGACCAAAACTTTTTTCCTGGACAGCTAACTTTACTAAATAAACGACTTTTAAAACGAAGTTAGAAGGTTAAAACTCAAAGGGTACAAGTCTTTCATTTCACTTTTTCAGATTTTATCATGGTATCATTCTTTCCGATTTTACTATTTTTTTATCAACTGGAGCGATTTCTTTAATTTAGATTATAAGTCCTGGATATGAAACGTCCCTATCGCTTGGGATCGCTTGGTCAATACATCAAGGTCTCGGTCTGAGATTTCCCTGTAAAGACCAAACAGACGAGGTTAATAAGTTATTTATTATATGATCTTTTCATTGTGGACCTGAGCCTGCGACCAATTATAACCAACACATGGTGAGTGGATAACTTTAAAACAACCGCGACGTCAACTCAGCGAGTTGTAAACTTGAGGCCGCGATACAGTCAGATGACACTGGTCAGTGACCATAACATATAGATGGTTTTCACCGTGAAGTAAAGTCAAAATGGCGAGGTTTTACGAATTCTTATTTAATACGCTAGGTTGAAGATAAACAAAAGGTAAATCTTTGTACAAGTTTACATTCCCGTAGCATATTTCATTTCGATAATACAGCAGTTTCAAAGTGCGTGACTCCAAAATAGGAATGCTGTCTCGTTAAAAAAGTCTCTGCTCTTGATTTTCAGCAGTATAACAGTTTCAAGTCTTAGAGGTACGCTAGTTCCCGAGTGAAAAGGAAGAGCTTTTATAGAAAAAGTGAACTCCAGATGTTTTGTTGATTTCCGGCGGCTATATTGGTGCACCAAAAAGGTACACCCCAATATGGCGTCTCCATATATACAAAGCTCTACAAAGGTGCGTGAAACGTTTCGGCAAGTAACTCAGAAACTATGGGCTACAAAGACCTGAGACTTGGACAGATTGTTTATATGTTAGTCTTTTATAACATTTCATTTTCTTGGCTTCTTCCACTAGACGGTTTCCAGCTCAGTTGTTGTTTTTTGCTGCGTGACAGTGAAAACGAAGTATACGTCCATTGGGATATCCACTATCAAGTTAAACACAGATTGTATATGCTTTGGACACGTAGCTAGTAATGCCCGGTCATTACAAGAAAACAGCCAATCAGAGCGCGCGTACTATTGTAGCCGTATAGTAATTAGTGAGTTTACGCAACAGGACGGCAGGAAGAAGAGGACGGCAAAACAGCTGTGTGTGACAAACGTGACAGGGCTATCACTTGTGGGTTTTGTCGTGATCTTCACTTAACACCAAGGTTTTCTGCTCCTTTACAAAAAGATCTGTTTAAAGGAAAGTGAAGTTTGGCGAAAAGTTGTTTCAAATAAAATTATTGTCACGCTTGTCACACAAGGTTTGCCGTCTTCTTTCCTCTCCCGTCCTGTTGCGTAAGTTCACTATTAACCCTTCGACGACTGCGTTAGTCGTTTTCGTTCCATATGGAACGATGCATATTTTCCTTCCTGGACCTCTTTTACTTTCAACGCAACAACAACAACAAGTTTATTTCAAGTTAAGATATTATAACTTATAAAACTTGTTTCAGTTTAAGTTAATAAAATGGTAAGCAACAACGTCAGCAAAGACAAATCTTTCCAGGGATACCTCGTTTTGGATATCCTGACCAATCCTGACAGAGTTACACTCGCAAAAAAAGGTAACATTTTGGGGAAAAATCCATTTCCAATTTCGCTGTTTGCATACTACTATTTGAAAATTGAATTTTTCCCTTTCCAAAAAATTAGCCAGCCACCATTCCATGCAAAAACAAAGACGATAAAGTGGGCAACGAAGCTGCTAATAAAGAAGAAAGGCAGAGGAAAAAAGGAGAGCAAGAGAAAAAGATGGAAATAGATTCGAAAAAAAAATAAGTCAAAATTTTGGCTTTTGCGCATGTGTGAAAAATAAAAAAAGGCTGCTTAATTACGCCAGATTAGTCGGAAAACATGTGTTTTTTTTTTGAAAAACTCATTTTTTAGCCATTCTTATGCTAATGAGACGTTGGTGAAAAATGCGGTCTTTTCGCTGCTGTCCGGCCGTCACCAAAGGGCTAAAAAAAGTTACCAATTTGTTTCAAATTGACCTTTTTCCACATTAAAAAAAGTCAAATTTGCCAAATTCAGCACGAAGCAGGTTTCCAACATGACAATGAAGCAGTTGCAATATTTATTGTTAAAAATACTTGTCAAAGTGGAAGGTCAGTTTAATTTTGAGGTCTGTTCAATTCACCCCTTTTTTGTGTATCTGAGGCGGAGAACTTTACAATTTTATGGAACAGTTGAAGGCTTCTGATAAGATATATGCAGTTGACGTTATACTTGGCTCGTACATGTGGTTAAATGTTCATTTATGATGAACTATTATCGCTCTTCGGAGTGGCGGCGGGACCGTCTGTACGATCTGGCTTTACATAATGCCGTCAAAGCATCTGATGTCATGTTTTAAGTCTGGGAAAAAAATATGCCAAAAATCATAAGCACTGGGCTGAATATTAAGCCGAAAGCACACTTCAAGGTGCTGGTCTACTTTCCCTCGGTTATCGTAATGCCGCTCAGTCAAATTGCTAAAATAAAACTAGCCAGCCAGATAAGGTACACTGACTAGACCGCTGCTGTGATTGGGCGCTAATGCCAGTTGCCCCAGAAATGTTTACGGTAATTTTTATTTGTGCGAGATTATCTCATCTAAATTAAACACTTTCTTATTTTTTTTTTCACCCTTAGAATTGCCCTTTAATTCTGTCACAATGTCAATTACGTTCTGAAGCCTACTGGCTGTATATAAAAAAGTACTACTCAGTATCCATGTGAGATTTTTGACAAGCGTTAGGCTCTAATATGGATCATTTGGCGGGAAATCAAGGTCGCTGAACCTTACGACAGGTGGTCAGGGTAAGCGAGTAATCTTAATGATGTAAAATAAGTCGGTGAAATATAATGCTCTTGTTTCACTGATAAATTAGGTCGAAGATAAGTTTAATGCAACTACTGTTTTGCTGTGGAAGATAAATTCTTCAATTCTCCTCCGGATAATGAAACATTTGAGACGATGATAAAGTTTCCATATTTTTCGTTTTGTGTTTTGCTGAGGTGCTTACTACAATATCCGGTTGTCGGGTCTGCTAAAACAGTGAAAGTGTACGTAGTTAACTCTGTCCAGATATATTTCCCATTCAACAGTAGTAAATCTCAAACTGGGAAAGCTGCCACTGCAGTAACTTTTCTCTCACTTTGCGACATTCGAAAATTGCTGTTAGACGAATCCATTACGCCACCGTGTAGAATGTTTCCTTTACTGGTGTTCATTCTAGTCTTGCTTTATTCTTGTTTTTGACGATTTCATGAGAAAAATGATTTTTTTTCTTCACGCTATAGCGTTTGGAACATATAGTCAAACGCTAAACATACCAGCCACAGTTGCTTAGTTGTAAACGGTTGAGAATCATTTTAGAATTCATAAGCGATATCATAAAAAATGAAAATACCTGTTTAAGGGGAGGGACGAGCCGAGAGACTAAAAGGTCTTGATACCAAAAACAGGCTACTCAGTGCTTAAACAATTAACATTGTCCATGAAGAACAAGCCTAATGAATCTTATAGGGAGCATAAACATCAAAATTGGTAGGTAATTTCTACCTCTCCTCGCTAATTATATTAAGGGGGTAAATTAAAGGAGTAAAGAGAAAACAACGACCACATACGCTTAAAACTACAGAAAATTCGGCTTTCGAACTACATTATCTAGTTTAGATTTGCTATAAATGCTTTTAAGTCGAAAATGAAAGGACTACTGCAATACATAGTATGCAGAACTTCCTCATGAGCCTCCACTACACTAAGTTTACCTTCGAAATCCAGAAAATATGAAAGACTAAATGGTCTTATTAAATTTGTCTTTTTGTATTTTAGAGGGGGAAGGAAATAATGAATTTTTGTGCCCGTCGGTAGAGTCATTTAATTTGGTAAAACTATAAGATTGGTTCAGTTAAAAGTGCATGAGTCTTTTAATTTGGTCAGAAACTCAGCTCCAACACCTGCCATAAGTGCTACCTGTTTAGAATACAAACATTAACCTAATAAACAAGACATGACGAACACATGTCAAACGTCTGAAGCCAGACCCCTTAGTCAAATCCTGCTAATTTTCACAATCATACCAATCATTTGTCGTATGGTAATACCTCATTATACTTAATAAGTCTCAATAGCTAAGGATGCGTAACTAGCCGCGTATGTATGTAGGCCTAGGCCTGTCATACTAGCATCTCCTGTAGTGCCTGTGGTACCCGGCCTGTTGTACCCTTACCTCCGGGTTTGGAGACTAAATTAAATCCTGTTTAGAGTTATTGGAAGGAATTACCCAAGACTAAAAATCCTCTGCGGCGGAGACCGGCCAGCTATCTACTCAGAGTATTCATCACTCTTGGAATCTAAAGGCGCTATGTGGTATTTATATGCCACAACAGCTGAGGCTGCTCAGGAGTGAGTGAGTGATTATTTTCGTTAAGGTCGTGTTGTATCCGTGATCCCTAGCTTAGTCAGTTACCAGACATGGATTTTATTGAATATACCGTTTATAAACCACTTATCCCATACCATATCAACTTTTTCAGCTTGCAATTACCCACGACAACCTACGTTTGCCCTCTATTGGAGGGTAGAGACGGGTGCTGAGTTATTTCATCTGATACTGTCCTTTACCAATCAAGACTTGCCATAAGCTAAACTGGCAGCCTGTGCCAGGCACAGCTGTCCCTTGGGGACAAAATTAGCGTGGCCACTGAAACCAAGTTCATGGTTCACATGTTTCTGTCGAAACTGTTAAGCGTTCTACCTGAGCGTTCTGTAAAGGTTTCAAACTGTGATTTGATGATTATGCTTTGTTATTCAGACCCTAGCTCCAAGGATAGGAACTTTTACTGTTCTCGTGAGAGTCACAAGCTCACATAACAATAATTCCATAAGGAATTTAAGACGCGTATTTTTTCTTTCATTTCTCCTTCGTCTTATTAGTTACAGACGATACATTTATATTGTTTAACATTTAAATATTACAGTATCAGGACGTCTTTGCACGAGCAATTTATGTTGAGCTTTTCTAGAAAGTATGTAGTTTACAAACGCACCAGGTGCTTTGATTATTACAAATCTACAACGTTAGGAGTAAGATAGAATAAAGGGACTAAGAGAGGGCGGTATTCCACAGTACTAGTTTAAAAAGAATTCGTGTAGAGATACTCTGAGCTACTACTTTGAGGGTACACTGAGTGACAAATGGATTTTGTATATTATCTCTCTTGTTAATTCTTTACTCTTTTTAGATTTCTTAATTTTTTTTCTCGGTAAATTACTCAAGAGTTTGGCCCCTGTGAACTGTTGAAAAGGAATTTCCCATAATTTGTCCTCAGTTGTATTATCACCGTTATCAGTGAAGACTGATGCCGTTTCAGTGATGCAAACCGTTTATTATGACCAGTTTATGACTATTCAGTCCATTGTTTTATGTGAATTATTTTGGCAGGTTGCGATTAACATACGTATGGATATATAAATAGTGCAGTTTAGTGCGTAAAAAGTCATTACAGTGAAAAACCGCGTGTAAGAACCTAGTCGTTTAAGAACCTGCTGGCAGAAATTTGCCACTTTATTAACCGAAATTATAAGAACCTGTTTATCCAAGCAAGAACGATTTTCCTCTCTATTGAAACATTTCAAATTGCCTAACGTAGGCGCAAAGTTGAGTAAATATTGAAGCAATGTGATAGATTTGGATAATTTTTGCTTTGAAATTTCCCGTTGCCTCGAGTTTAGCACAATTCAAATTCCCATGCAGCACGCGAGAATTTACCGCGCTTGGTTCCCCTCCGTAACGGCTTTCCGAAACGTGATAAAGTTGTAAAAAGGGAGAAAACAATAGCGAAAATAGCTAAATATTATGACGTCATTAGCACGTGATCGCCCAAAAAATAATATCATAATAAATTCAAGCCTGGGTAATACATCTGTTAGAATGGTTTTACCATAAAGATCAATTTGTGTAAGTACGAGAGATTCAAAGATGGAAGGTGTCGCTACAAAATTATTGTATCGAGCCACCTTAATTCGAGCGTTTGATATGCACTTGTGTACATGATATTGCAGTACACATACGACATAGTGCAGGTGTATATAGAAGTTTTGGGACACAATTCACACAATGCCTCGGTGCCTAAGCCATAATTCCTGTCTCTAGTTTTATGATATTTCACTTGTAACTTTGTCAATTTGATATTCCTATTCCTATCAAAAATTCTTTTCCTTACATACACCTAGGAATTTTTTAGGCTTAACTACTTTATCTGTTTTGAATGATACCTTCTTAATTCAATTTCTTTCCTTTACATTTGTGTTTTGCTCATTAGTGGAAAGCCCAGTTGCCCGGAGGGAGGGGCTACCTGGGGCAGTTTTTCCTGGCCTCTCACAACCAGCACCTTAATAAAGTCTATTATTTCTGTGGATAGTTGTATACCCATCTTGGACAGTTTTGGCCCAATACAATTTTCGTGATCCCAACTTAGTCACTTTCAGTTTATGCATCTCTACTGTATAAGCCTTTTTGCTAGGTCAGTGAAATGACCCATTTGCTAAACTTAAAAAGTGGCCCGAACCTATTTACATGCGCGTTGGTTATGTTTTTGAATGGCGTTTTTCGGCAGGAATGATTTCCACGATTTTTGGTATCCTTAATAGAGAATAGTTGAACTTTAAGAAAATGTTTATTTTCTTGTAGGTATAAAAACGTTTGAGATATTGGCATATACAGTTGACTTCCGATAACTCGAACCTTCAAGGGAAATCGAAAAAAGGTTCGAGTTATCGGGAGTTCGAGTTATTGGGAGTTCGAAGAAAATAGCCGAGAGTAAGGTAAAAAACAGTTTTTACTGTGCATGCGCAGTGAACATTTTAATCACATGTAATTGTAGAAATGTTAAATGAAAATTAAAACAGACTTCTAGATTATAAATAAGAATGAACGTAACAAAACATAGCCTAAATTTACTGTTTTGAGAAGAAAAGCTGCTTCATGTTAGCCTGTGACAATCAACATCAGCGTCCACCAGTAAACTATACTCCTACAACACGTCAATAGGAAATCCAAAATTCGATATTTCGGACGCCCCTAGACGGCTTTTTTCCCGACTTTTTAAGGGCTCAGAACATGGTTCGAGTTATCGAGGGTAAAATTATGTAGAAAATGACCTGAGGGAAAACGAAAATTGGTTCGAGTTAGCGCGAGGTTCGAGTTAGCGAGGGTTCGAGTTATCGGGAGTCGACTGTGATAATTACGAAAACCCTAAGACAGATTTTTCTCTAACCTTGGCAAATAAGCCTCAGAGCTCTCTAGTTTTATATCTGCAAGTTTGAATTCAATCGTGACTGCATTCGCATTATCTTAAAGTTCGACCATTCTTTATTAAGGATGCCAAAAATCATAGAGGTCGGTTAAATCTTTTCTGCCGAAAAACCCGATTCAAAAACATAACCAACGCCTAAATAAATAGGTTCGGGCCACCATAATGTAGTAAAAACCGTCATGTGTTAAATCCCTGATAACAGGAATACTCTTACCCCGCAAATTCTGAAATATGCGATCCCATAGTCCCCATTCTATCAACTCTATTGAAAATGCAACCCCATTATGGACAAGAAGACAAGAAGAGAAATTTCACTCAGCTCTGTTTACGTGTGACCAGTTCACAGATTGAAAAAAAGACAAATAAATTAGTAAAGAATAAAAATTGTAGTTTTAAATAAGGAGCGAGTTGGGATCATCCAAATAGCAAAGGTTAATTTAATGGATGACCCCATCCAGCGAACATCCACAACAACAGTCTATTACCAGAAAGTACTATCCACCCGGACAAGTTACATCTTTCTAGAATTAGTTACGCAACGTATCTATACTAGGCAATTGGCTTCTTCCGCATCTTCTAAGTTCAGAGAAAAGAAAACTGAGGAATCGTCGTTATGTGTTCATACTAGCCAACATACAACTTGAAATTACGGCTAGAAATTATAGAAAAATTTCATGGTAGCACTGCGATGACGGTAAAGAACCAACCAAGTGTGATGACGTTGTGATGCACGTACAGTTTGGCAGCGCCTGTTATGCAGGCTAGACCGCCGCTATCGTTTCCGTCGTGGTCGTCGTTGCTTACCTTTGTGCTCCTTTATGTTATGCGGATATGAAAAAGGACGGCTTATGAATCCATGAAAAATGTTTTTCGCTTTTGTCATGCAAAAATAATCGAGTGTGAGAATATTCAGTTATCTCTACCCCACCCTAAAGCTTTTCCGGGCAGAGCCTTGATATATTTTGAGGTCCTCTAAACTAAAAACGGCTGTGTAGCAGACTACTGATACACTTTTATAAGATCCTTCATCTGAAAGAGGTCAAAAGCTAAACTAAATTCCTTTAAGCCGTGATCAATTTTAAGCCAATTTTGAGATGACTTTTTTTTATCGCCCTGGGATATTAAAATCATGTCTGAAGTCAGTGTTGCGCACTGTACATGAGCAAGTTGCAATCTCTGAACAATGGCGGCTTGTACTAGCGTTGTTGTCGCCATTGTTCTTTGTAAGTAGCAGGGATTTGACGGGTTTGCGGCCGGAAGTGATCTAAGTGAAAACCGACAAAGATTAAATCTCGGAGCGAAAGCATGCTGGCATTACAATATCTCTGGAGAATGAGATTGAACGAAGTGTTGTGATCAACAGCAGCAGTCTGGATAATACAACTTCTCAGTTTCATCGGTCAACACTCGCTTGTTAGTTGTTGGATACACAGAAGACAAAATATTTGTGTACAAGGCTTACTGCGGCAGACAAGGTGAGAGGCCATGCGATTTTTAGGGTTTAAAACTGTCATGATCACTAACTGATCAGCACTCGATCTTACTCTTCAATAATAATTTGCTGCTGATAAAAGTTAGTATCGTTCGTGCGGAAATAATGGAATTTTTCTACCGACAATAGGAATACACTATAAACAAATTGAATTTAGAGTTCGATACTGTTCAATAGAGTAATTTGATCTTTAGTAAAGAGCGACTTGGAATGATATAGTAACACATGGCTGGGGATATTCCTGAGCATTTTTTTTGGTAAAACAATTATTGACAGAAATGCAAAGAATCCAAGACTTCAATCAGTGCTAGCACACAGGAAACGTCCTTTGAACGTATTCACGTGTTGCACTCTATTGATCACTATTATACAGTTCATTTATCCTTTTCCTACGGCAATGCAAGGAGAGAAGAATAGAGTGAGTTTTTTTTAGTTTGGTTCGAAAAATGTATCCCAAAGGGTGTTTTAAAAAGAGTATGCAAAATCGTGTATTTTTGGTTTGTTTAAACAGTAAGTTCAGTCAGCTGCAGATAGGTATGTACTCGACGTATGCCTGGTGATTTGTGTTTTTCGTGGTGTATTGAGTGTTATGATCTGTGCAAAAAAGTGGTGGGAAGATCTCACCCCTTCCCGAGTACTCTGCTATGAAATGTTTTCGGTTTGGGCACCGCCTGTGAACGACTGTTGTGTCGGGTGTGAAATTATAAAAATAACAGTACGGCTCGTAATATTTTCATTATAAACTTAAACCGAGTTTGGAACTCAATAAATTTTTGCTCCTTAAAGTTTCTTTCGGCTTATTAGAAAAATGCAATGAAATAGCTAATCTGGGGTGTGCGACTCCAACTAGTGACCGCTTTGCTGGCGCAAAAACTAACAGGAAACCCCTAAAATAGCAGTACGAAACCGCAAAAATGAGCTTAGACATGATAGCTTGTTCCTTAGCTGCGAACAGGCTTCCGATACGTTGAAAACACAGCGAACGGTCTCTTCAATCTTATCCTCAACTAGAAAGCCTACAGCCCGCAGGCTCGGATGTGTTCTTTCTCAATGGATATATGTCAGTTCAGTCCGAGCTCTTATAGAAAATTTTCCAACCCTTGTTCCATCCCGATGTTTATAGCATGAACTCATAGGATTAAGTTGACCCCAACCTAAAAAAAGTGCTCAGTTTCTAGAACTTGCAGCGTTAAACATTGCCACCCATGTGTCAAGAAAATTAATGGCCAAAAAAATCCCAAGTGTTTGGGCAATCATACTTTTAAGAAAGCCGTTTCATATTGAACTTTTTTTGTATTGGTATGAGGAAATCCGGTTAATGATCCTAAGTTGGATAATCAGTCTCATTCTCAGCAAATACTATGGTGTTAGTATTTTGTTCTAATAACGTCGTTTTGAGGCACGAAACCCCACCTTTTTTTGTTAAAGCTCTCTTTGTTGAAACTGAAAACGAAACTCGTCAAGTACCCTCCCACCAATTTTTCTTAAAAACTATTTATCCCTACTCGATCCCCTATCTTGGTTGTATCTCAGCACTTGTATTTCAGTATTCGCACGTACACATGGCATATACGAGTTTTTGTTTTACAGCGCCCACGCAGGGAGAGGGACTGAGGGGCCAGGGCCTCCCACGTTTTGAAAAATAAATAAATGAATAAAATTAAGTAACGTACATGTTCATATAAAAAGCATCTGAAGTATCTTTGCTGGAATAAGGATATTCGGCTGCGGACGTATCAAAAGCATCTAAATTTATTATTGGTAGATTTTGATCCTTTATCTGATTTGAAGTAAGTGGAGAGCCGCAAAACGTCTATCGGCCCCCGCACTTTAAAAACTGCTCCCCCGGCTCTGTTTTAGTTATATCACTCTATTTACCCCAACATGGCTGGCTTTCCGTGTGCTGTCTCGTTTTACCTTTTCAGCGTGAATTAGCCAAAGTTTGGAACTAAACTTAAACTAAGATGTTACGGAGCTTACACAACTAAGACGGAAAATACAACTACGACATATCCAAATATCCACATGTAAGAAACTCCTCCGAATTTTTTTTCTCAGAGCAAAACAAGAAATGGCCACAACATGGCTGATTTTTTGCCTTGGGATAGTTTACAGCGTCCAACGGGCTCAGTCCTCTGGTATCCTCCCGGTCAAAGCAACACACCACAACAACTCAGCCTTACATCAAGTACTGGAAGCATTAGCAGCCACCTATCCCAACATAACAAGGCTGTATTCCATTGGAAAGTCCTATCAGGGAAAGGAATTATGGGTATTGGAGATCACGAAAAACCCCGGTAGGCATATACCTGGCAAGCCCGAGTTCAAGTATGTGGCAAACATGCACGGGAATGAGGTTGTGGGAAGAGAACTGCTTCTTCTGTTTGCTGATTATTTGTGTTCCAATTATGGAAGCAATGATCGAGTAACAAGGCTTGTGGATACAACCAGAATTCACCTGCTGCCATCGATGAATCCTGATGGCTGGGAAAGCTCCAACGAAGGCGACTGCAGTAGTGTCAGGGGACGGTTTAACGCAAATGGCGTGGATTTAAACCGGAACTTTCCTGATCCATATGACGGACAGAGGAATGAGTTACAACCTGAAACCCAGGCAGTTATGAACTGGATTCACCAGGAACCGTTTGTCCTGTCAGCCAACTTACATGGAGGGACGCTGGTAGTCAATTATCCTTTTGATAACCTCCCAAAGGAGCTGAAGAGGTCTGGATCAAGAGTTTATTACAGTTCACCAGATGACGACATTTTTGTTTCTATAGCAAAAGTGTATTCAAAGACGCATCCGACAATGCACATTGGGCACCCGAAATGCCCAATCCAGAGAAATGAGAGGTTCGCGGACGGAATTACAAACGGAGCAGCCTGGTATCCAATATCCGGGGGAATGCAGGACTACAATTATTACAAAACGTACGGTATTTATCCTGGTCACATTTCTTTTTCTTTTTAAACACTTAGTAGGTAATCAGGGGTGTAGCCAGGATATTTCCAGAGGTACAATGTACGCACGTAGAATTTGGCCTGCGTAGCTGGCGGGATAGCGGCCAAGAAAGTACCCCCGGCACAACAATCCCGCCAGCTACGCAGGCTAGCAGAATTTCCAAATCCACTATAGCTTAGGGAAGCCTGGGTTTGTTGCGAAAAGAAATAACAAATCTGAAAAAATTGATTTTTTCAATAAACCGAACATTATTGTTGTTATCTTTTTTAGGAAAGATAGAGTTGAGCCCTAATTTGCTTATTTGTCATCATTGTCATTCCTGTCATGTAAAATGAAATCATTATTTGTTATTCCCTGCCCCTCCCCCGCCGGCAATAATACTAAAATCAGCCACTATCACTATCCGGGATTATTCAGCCACATTGTTCTCGACTGCTGAAATCCCGACATCTGCATGCAGAATGATAATTATTACAGTTGCCAATACAAATATTAAATAAAATTTGGAGGGTTTTTTCCGGAAGGCAGGAAATGACGATTGCAAGAAGTCTTATTTTTAACAAATTCCCGAGTGGCTTCCCCTAGACGCCCTTAAAAGTTCATTCCTCCGATCCGGCACTCATTTGGTCATATCGGTTATCTTTTGGGGACTGTAAAGGCGGGGGTATCAGTAGCATTTTTGTTACCGGCCCCTACCCAATAAAACGCGCCAATATTCATTAGGGATTTAGGTTTGATAGAAAGAATCCGCTCATAGAAAGAATTCACATTTAAAATCTCCGTCCCCGCCCCCGCTAAAAAAATACAAAACCAAAAGTCTTAAAGACTGAGTGTTAAACTGGAGATTTTCTGGATTAGACGGAAGTGGAAAAATAGCTGCTTAAACATTTCCGATGTTCTGCAAATTAATGATCTTCTCAGACTTTCCTTATCTCTATCCAGGAACTGTTTTGAAATCACCTTGGAACTTGGTTGCTGTAAGTACCCTCCAGCACTATACATCAAGCCCTACTGGTATGCCAATCGCGAACCTTTGCTCAAGTACGTTGAACTTGTTCACACCACAGGCATGAAGGGCTTTGTAATGGATGAGAGGGGCCGTCCACTTGAAGGGGCCAGAATCATAATTGAAAATCGCGCCAAGAAGATCAAAACGTCCAAGGATGGAGATTTCTGGCGTCTCTTAGTTCCGGGTAATTACACAGTACGAGTGGCCAAAAGAAAGTACAAGAACACAAAGCTTAGAGTAACTGTTAACCCAGATCAAGCAGCAGTGGTTAATATCACACTCGTGAGTAAAAGTTCAAGAAATCTTAACAGGCGCAGACCGGTAAAAACAGTTAGTCCAGTTCAGGTTTTTATCGACAAAGATGAACGTAACGTATCATTTCATTCAGCTTTAGCGCACAGGGATAGATTACGCCTGTCAGCAAAAGCTCCAAAGAAATCTGCCTCTCTTAAGATAACTCCTGTAGTCCATACTTTCTTAATTTCCCTTTTAGTACTATTTTTTCAAATGATGTCTATTGACAATTAAATTGACAACAGAAGAGAATCTAGGATTCTTGACAGGAAGTGGAGCTAAGGGGTAGGGTGCGGTGGGTGCAATATCACGTATACCTAACGACACTACAAAACAGGACCAAGATTGGACATGATCACTAATGATTTTTAACTGAAACATCTTTCATGTGCGTTTAATGTTATTTGCTGATTTTAGTATTCTGATCGTTTGTTCGATCAACCTTCGCCCCCTTGGTTCTAGGACCGTTGTAGTTGATTGTGTTTTTAATACTTTACTTTTATAACTTTTAACACTTACTTGTTTACTTTGGGCGAAACAAATAAGAAATAACCAGAGGTCGTTTATTGGCATCATTGTGACCTATTTTTCGTCTACCTTACGCCAATTTTCTGAGTACGTTTCTCTTTTTGCCTCTCTAATTTCAAACAAAATTTTACAATAAATTTAGCTTTTCGGGGAGGTTTATCCATTTATTTTTTGGTTCGCTCAACCAGAAAGCTGCGGTCTCTTTTTTTTGTCATAGTATTTTTCTTGTTCTAAGGAAGACATAATCTCGTTTTTCTGCGAGGTGCATTTTATACATGCATGAACAAATTATTACATTTTTCGTTTTAACTAAACGCACAGGAGACTAAATTGCCATTTGAATTAATATGTTATTACTTTACTTTCCTGATGTCAGACAGTTTTTTTGTTGTTGTTGTTCTTAACGAGTATTTTATTAGAATTCAAAGAGTCCCTTCTTTGAATTTGTTTTCCACTACTCAAATTGATTTAATTTTGGGGGGATAAGGTTATCACTATTCCAGATAACTGGCTATTGAGGTAATGGATTGATTAAAAGTGTGAGTATTTTGAACTTTACCAGTCTGACTGTTTTTATTCTTCAACAACGTCGTTAGCGTCAGCGATCTTGCTGCAACACACGTGTCGTGTTTGGATTTTAAAATGATCGTCGATCTATCTTAAAGTTTGTCTACATTTAATTCTTTGCGACATTTAAATACGACATAAGGCCCCGTGCAAACGGACGCAACATTGTTGGGCAACAACTCCCAACATTGTTGGATGTTATATGTTGCGTCCGTTTGCACACCCTGTTGCATGTTGTTGCGTGTTGTTGCGCAAAGTTTGAGGCTGCGTGCAAACGGACGCAACAACTCCCAACATTGTTGCGCCAACAATGTTGGGAGTTGTTGCGTGCGTGTTGGCAGTGGTGAGCAAACGGATGCAACAACTCCCAACAATGTTGGGACCTGCAGTGCATCGTGGGAAGGATACAACCCATAAGTCTTTGTAAACCATGCGTAATGAGCGTGCGTTGCCCCAACAATATTGGAAGAGCTGTGCAAACGGATCCAACATTGTTGCGCTACGCTTCGGCGATCACGGAACAAAAGAAATGTTGGGGAGTTGTTGGCTGAAAAGTTTGACCTGTTTCAAACTTTGCGCAACAACACGCAACAACATCAAACAACACGCAACAGGGTGTGCAAACGGACGCAACATGTAACATCCAACAATGTTGGGAGTTGTTGGCCAACAATGTTGCGTCCGTTTTCACGGGGCTTGAAACCGGTCAAACTTTTCAGCCAACAACTCCCAACATTTCTTTTGTCCCGTGATCGCCGAAGCGTAGTGCAACAATGTTGGATCCGTTTGCACAGCTTTCCCAACATTGTTGGGGCCACGCACGCTCATTACGCATGGTTTATAAAGACTTATGGGTTGTATCCTTCCCACGATGCACTGCAGGTCCCAACATTGTTGGGAGTTGTTGCATCCGTTTGCAGACCACTGCCAACACGCACGCAACAACTCCCAACATTGTTGGCTCAACAATGTTGAGAGTTGTTGCGTCAGTTTGCACTCAGCCTAACGATTGTCTTCTCCTCGTCAAGACTAGCCTGCGTGCAGACGATAACTAAACTCTGATTAGTACCGTCTGCGAAGCAGCGCAGAGATCCTTGTTCTGAACCCCCAACGGACTCAACGAATTACCGGAAGTGCGTTTTGAATTTCCCTTCAACCTGATTGGCGATCACGACAAACAAAACAAAGGTCTTTTTTAACTGGCCAATCGTGGCGCGTACTCAAATCTGGGTACACAGCTGGAAGTCCAGAACAAGGATTTCGGCGCTGTTTCGCAGACGGAGTTAACCAGAGTTTAATTTCGTCTGCGCGCAGGCTACGTCAAGACCCGTTAACTTTTTTTTCGCATTCCAGAAATAAACGTTTGTCCCCTGGGTATCAGAAAATAATCTCTAAAACTAGTTCATTCTACATCGTCCCCGAAGGGGTAAAGGTTTGTTACCTTTCTTGTTCCTAGCTGCTCCTCTTTGCTCTCACTCGCTGCGCAGTATGTCATGGGAAGTATTAGTGCACTGTTCCCTGTGACACTCTTATCGACCCTTAGCTTCAATGGCGCCTACAATGATCGACAGAAGAAATCTTTAACAATACGGTATTCGCGAGTAATCGTCCTCTTTAAGAAGGCTTCACGATCTCATGAAAGCAATAAGGAGGATTTGTTTGTTCACTAAGATCATTTCCGCTTTTCTCGTGACATCTATATACGTAGACTTCTATGTATATAGCTGTGATATTGTAAGGAGAAATAAGATTCCGATACTGCCAATGATATGAAGTTCAAACTATAATAAACATCCAAGCTCCATAGATGACAGAATTAACATTTATTTCCCTGTTGTATACAAGTGTTTGCTAGTAGTTATTTATTCTTCCTCCTTGAATTCTTTTTTCTGACTTCATTTGGATTCTTGCTCTTATGTGCACTCTTCAAGTGATATCCCAGCTGAGAGGCGCGGCTTGTCACGTCTTTAGCAGCAAACGGTGAAGCTCGTGCGACATAATCAGCATCAAATACATTCATATCATCTCTTTTTCGAGGTAGACGGTGCTGACCGCGCGGTTGATCTTCAGTGAGGATAGGGACATCACTATGGCGACCGCCTTTAGGCAAAGGAAGAGGAAACTAGACAGAGAACAAAGGACAAAAAAGAAGAAAAATAAATAAGGATAAAATAACTTTGAAAAAAACACTTATATCAGCATTTACTTTTCGGCAAGTTTCTCCCGGAAAGCCGTGACATCATACTGAATGCTCAGAGAAAATCGGTTAAAGAAGAAACCCTACAATTTTGATACACTACAGAGACGGAAAATACGGGCAACTGATGATGCTCGCAGCGATTAGACAAAGGCGATTCCAGAGACACAATAACAGTAGGTTGCACTAAGAACACTAAGCACCAAAATGCCTGTTTTGGAGGCTACAAAAAGCACTTTATTAAAAAGTCAATGCATTCAGCCCAAATGTTCTAATTATTAAGTAAACTAATTTTTAAGTCTTTGCCATTCTACCTGGTCATTCGAGGCACGTGAAGGTACATTTGTAGCCGACTGCTCTATAGTAAAGTGCTCTACCGACTGAGCTGCTATTAACTGGTGTAGTGAAGTAGTTTTAAAAGAGCCACACACA
>NC_133202.1:20306641-20329141 GCF_958299795.1 Porites lutea
CTTTTTCTACCGTCGAAATTATGGGTGGTGAGTGCTTTAGATGAGAGAGTAATAAAGCAGCAACTGAGCGTTTTAACAGTACCTGCTCGAAGAGCTTCGGTGGAGGGCTGTCTGAACTGAATAGTGTACGGTAACACCGCTAAACGCTGGCGAGTTGCCGCATCTCTGATCTCACTTACAACCTCTTCAACTGTGTACACATTCTCACACAAATCGTTAACAGGTGCATTTTTGAGAAAAGCAGCTGAATCGGCGATAACATGCCGTATTTTACCACTCGCTTCTTTCGCCATTTTGCTTTATCCACATGTACTCAGAAGGTATGATCGTCATATATCGCATACGAAAAATGTGCTCGTCCCCAGAGCCACTCGTCCTTCTTTCCTCACAGCCAGAGAGTGCAAAAGTAAAATTATGCAAATTACTCGCTTGCCCTCGTTTCTCGTGCTGGTATTCTTCCGTGTCTCAAAAGCAAAATAGTCTCAAAGGCAAATCCCTGTCTAAGCCCTGTTTTGGTTCCCGCTAGCTGATAATTGAGTATTATACTGTCGAAAACTCCACAATACCGTGGCAACGGTGACAGTCTAAAACCGCTGAAATCTGCCGCTAATGCACTGGCCCGCATTCCCCGGTGTATGGGGGTGCGGCGTGTCCACTGACTAGTAGTAAGGGACAGACCTGGCAAGAATTTTTTTCCGGCCGATTGCGTGTACAGTATTGAATACATTTTTTTGAACGCAACCTTTTGAAAGGTATTTTTATCGAGAAAATTGCTTTCATGCCCTTTTCACTAATGGAGTAATAAATTCATTTAAAATGATGCTGCTTTACTTTATTTTAAATGCCACTTTTTCTACTGAAACTTTTTCGTGAATAAAATACTTCTTAAATATTGTTCATTTTAATAAATTTGATTCCGGAGGAGGTTTCAAAAGTAAATAGTGATTTATAACATTAAAAAAGGTGTAATTAATATGTAGTAATGCAGTTGAACTTTCATTCGAGTCACATGGTCCAAGGGAGTTTATAAGCCATTTGTCCCGGATACGTCATCGCCCAAAATACTTTGTCCGAGAAGGCTGCAGGTGCGCATAGGAACTAGGCGTCAACTAGGCAAGGACGCCCCACATGTCACAAAACACTTTCCAATTAAAAAGGTTTAAAGGCTTGTTTATAGTGGAAAATGATGTACTTAGCTTATCCAGCTAGTTTACAGGCATTCCACTCAAATAATTAGAAACAAATAATTCAAATATAACATAACAGGATTAAAAGCCCCAACTGGCAGGAGGCAACTAGTTGGCTATTTACAAGCGTGGCAGAGGATTTGAACTCGGGATGACCGAGAACAAATCCGGCAAGTGGCCAGAGAGGGGGCTCGTACCCTGGAAAATATTGACTTATTGTTTTCTTGGAGGACGCTCAGTGAGATGATCAAACTGTATTCTTCTTACAAGTCGAGTCCTCAGCAGTAAGTGATCCATGAGGAGTGGAGTCCCCTCAAGGCAAGACACTGGCATCCGATTCGTATCGGCTTAAAATATGCTAACCTATTTCTTTGTCTTTCAACGGACATTTTTCTAGTCTGTTCCAGGCGTCCAGATCGTGGCGACAGCGCAAAGAGATGTGAGCAAAAACAAAAAAACGAGAGGAAGGGGGAGGGGTAGGGGTGAGGGCGAGGGAATTCCCTCCTCTTTCCCTCTTCCTCTTTTCCTCCTTATTTTTTTCTCGCTCTCTTCCTTCGCGCCACACTCCAATATCCGAACTCCTAGAATAGGCTAACAGTAATCTATCTCTTGGCAAAGAGTTCATTTTTTTTTTCGTAAAGACCCCGACTACACTGATTCAATTTCGTAGGAAAACGCACACACTTTTTATGTGCTTTGACCTTTCGTCATTAACTAACCTGTGATCAGGCCCAATTTTAGCGGTTCTCATACATTCTCTCTAACGGCCAGCGCTAAAATCTCTTTTCGTTTCGCCTTGCCCGCCGGAATGTTATTTACAAAGTGAAACGAAAATTGAGCCTGATCTCAGGTTGGTCATTAACTAACTGTGAAATAAGAGGTGTAGAAATCGCTCTCAAAAGTGAACCCTTCTTAACAACGTCGTTTTCCTTTCTTGGTATTTGTTGCCGGGTACAGCTGATTCGTTTATCGCTAAGCTTCGTCCTCCGAAACTGTTACAAAACGTGACGCCACTTCGACACCCATCCCAAAACAATGGACTGTAAATAGCCAAGGAGAATCTGAGTTAGTTCAGCGAATCAGAACGCGCTAATTGCAATCCAATAATATGCGTTTTTTGTTGATAAGAGTGGACGGCCGAAAGCGATGCAAAAACGCTAAAACCAATACGTTTTGGTAAATACGATAACAGAGTTAAAGTGGACAGGACCTTGCATTAAACAGCTTAATTAAATGTACCAAGTGTGTAACCCGAGCGACGTCATCACATAAGGTTAATCTCGTTTGAGGGATACTGTAAACTGCGCATTTTGTAAATATCATAACATTGAGAACTAAGAGAGACAAGACTAACAGGCAATTAAAAGCGTTGCTTAATGTTTAGTCCGTCTGGCTTTGTTCATGCACACTGAAAATAACAGTGTTAAAACCGAAGTTATGGGCTATTTTAACTAGTTACCTTGTCGCGTTTGAAGTTTGTCTTACTGATTGCGAATATTTTTAAAGAGAAAAGGTGTCCTCATCTTGTGCTTAGTACATTTTAAACATCGTTCTGTTGCTTTTGTCTATTTATCAATAATATATGTTCGTGACATTTTTGAAATGAAACGTTCAAACTTAGAAAATTCAACAGCAGCATACACAGTCTTCAAGTTACCGTTACCTTTGACGGATTGTGGTCAAGTCGCGAGTGTAGAGCTGAATGATCGTACTAGAGCTAGAAATTTTGATAAACCTGCTGTGTTAGAATTCTGTATTCGTCAATAACAAAGTTTGTGTAATGTATTAGGTCAGCCCCGGCTTCCACGAGCCATTCGCCGCAATCAAAGTTTCCGGTTGTGATAGCTGCGTGCAGGACAGGCCAGCCTGATTCGTCAACACCATTCACGTCATCACCTTCTTCGACCAATCGTTTAACACATTCCAAATCTCCGTTAGCAGCTGCACGGTGAAGACCAGAGGATGATTTTGAGAATTCAAGTTGATTTACTTTCGCTAAAGCCTGGCTAACTACCTTGTCATATCTTTGCAAATAATTTTCGTGGTGGTACATTTGATGACTTCCCTCTTGTTTGCCTCTTGATTTGTCATGGAAAAAGACAGTACTATTATCATTACAGCTCGGGGCACCGAAATATTCAATTGATGATTTGTCAGACAGCCTGTTGTTTTCGACAATGTCTGCCGCTTTAGATTCGCTGTTAGTGTCATTTTGTTCATTATTCTCGTATTCATCGCAAATTCTTTGCGTCTGGGAGCCGTCACTATCGTTCGGCTCCTCAAGAATTTTTTCCATTTGAAATGAACCAGGGATTGAAAAGCCTCGCGCCCTGGAACGAAGTTCAATATCGCTTGGCTCCTCGACAATTTTTTCCATTTTAAATAAGCAGGGGACTGAAAAGCCTCGGGCCCTCTTCCGAAGTTTATGAGGGCATGATAGGTTTGGTTGATGCTTGTCTAAGTTTGCTTCCTGTTGTTTCAAGAAATCTGCTCGAGTGTCAAGATGTTCTGAATTGGCGCCAATTTCGTCTTGTTCAGTAGAAATGCCGTTACCTTCACTCGGGTAAATGTTTTGTTCCTCGCTTTCTACCTCAACAACTGTTTTGTAAATATTTTCTTCTGCTGTGACTGTCTCACAAATGTTACTGTCTTTTTCCAGAAGTTCCGGCATCGCAATAGGTGAAAAACTCAGACTGTGTTCTCCTTCCAAAATATTAGGCAGTGATTTCGCCTTTTCTCTGCCGATGAAATCTGGATGTTTGCCGAAAGATTCCTTTTTTGTTTCGTTTTTAATATGGTCATTTCCACTTTGCTGTTGTTCTTCCAATAGGTTCAAAGGAAGCGACCTCGCCCGTTTTAACGGCATTAGTAGTGAAATATTTCCGTTGACTTTTTCGGTGATTAATACAGATTCCTCGCTATTTTCTTTTTGGTGAAGGCTAGTTTCGTCAGTTTTTAAATGAATGTTCTGAACCTTAAACAAAGTCTCCTTATTGGGAAAACTCCCGGCGTAAATACAAGGTAGAGATCTTGCCTTTCTTCTGTTTGCTACGGCGTCTTGTAACTTGTGATAACGCTGTAAACTCTCCATCAGTGAGTTTTTTGGTATTAAATTCGGTGACATCTTTGCTTCACTTTCAATGCTCAACCCGAAGGGCAAGGATTTTGAGCGAATTATTGGAGTTCTTTTCTTTGCTCGTGAATGTTCTTTTCTAATAATAATTTCGCCAAGTACGTCACCACAACGGAAACTAGCCTCGTGCTGATATCCATTATCCGCTCTAGAAACTTCATCTTTTATCGTCTTCTTTTCTGTTCTAACTTCACCAAATAAAGAAATTCCCATCAACGGGAGAGATTTACTTCTTTGAATTCTGATGTTGTTAGAGTTTACTAACAACGACTCTTGTCTATTAAGTCCAATATCAAAATTAGCGGAGATCTGTCCTGAAGATTCCATAGATTGGTTACTTACACTTTTGCTCCAACAGAACGGCCAGGATCTTCTTCTCTCTACTGAAGACAATTCTTGCTTTTCTTGATCACTTTGTTTTAAACTGTCGACATACAGTTTATTTAAGTCAAAAACAAAATTCTCAAAGTTAGCTGAAGTTGATGTGTTGCGCATTGTACTAAACAGCGCCGATTCCTTCTCATGCTTCTGGCTTTGTTCCGGCTTAGGCTCATATTGTAAACACGTTGGGAGAGACATGCTACGTTGATGCAACATCTTACGGTAAGTCTTTGAATCCGAGCTTTGTCTTTCTTTGGAAGCTGGACTCCAAATTTCCCCGTCATAATGTTTGTGGTCCTGTTCATAACTCTCCCTTAATAACGGTAAGGATTTCGATCGTTGGCGCCGGCTTTGAGCGTGAGTCAGAGCACGCGGTGCGGGATTAGTTATTATTCCTGTAGTGAAACCTCTTAGTTTCGGCTGCTTTACGTGATGAGAAGTTTGTTTTCTATCTATGATCGCTGTTTTGGCATACGGTCTCCTCTTCTGATTTCGCATCAACCCCCCACTTGAGAGTCTTCTCACACTTTTATGTGAAGTCGTGTTTTTTGGTTGTCGTGTTTCAGAAAATCGTCGATTCTCTGTCCTCGTTTCTCTCTCAAAACTCACAGATTTAGAACCGTTGCGGTCATCCGGTACTTTCTCTATCGATATAACTGGAACACTGAGGGAGCGTTGTCTTTCGAATTCCACCTCACAGTGCTTTTCGCCTTCCATTTTGGCTTTTTAACGCCGCAACCGCTTCAGTCAAAACACTGGCTGTTATAGTAATATAAAGATATGACGATTAAGTTGTGTATTTGTGGCTATTTTATCCGCTTTGTTCCCACCAGGCGCGACCTTAAGTACCTGTGATATTTTCATTCAAGACACGCTTGAGAAGCAAAGCATATCCAGCACTTGTTTACAGGTCACTGCTTCATTTGTCAGGTACTAGCTGCTGTTGAGAGAAATTTTATTTTACAGACGTTTGTCTGACTTGTTGGTACATTGCCGCTGATACTGACGTTGAAATGATGATGAAAAGGGTAATATATTGACCTATACAAACAAATAAAAAAATGAAAAAACTGAGTTACCAGCAACGCACTCTTTCGAGGTAGTATCGAGAAAGATTGAGGAACATAACAGTAAACAGTTTGTTCAAGTTACCTGTAATATTTTTCTTTAATGCTGGATTTGAGAGTAGAAGGGAAATGATATTCATATCAAATAACAGTCGGAACAGCTGGTCGGATCGGAACAAAGGTATACAAAACCATACGCTACCGGTTCGAATATTAAATCAGGCTCCTGGGCAACCCTTTTTTCCGTGAAATATTCAATGTGAACTTTGGGTCGGTTATTTAAACGAAGTCTAACTAAGGCCGCGGTTTAAGAAATCAGTGGACCTCCAGATCACTTTCTTAACGGTTTTTTTTTTTTTTTAAGATAATAAGTGCTTTTCCAGTCTACGCTCTATGCTTCGTTCAAATTCCTCTCGAAAAATGTTGTTTAGATAAAAGCGTTTGGAAAACTGAAAATGGGGTTACAACGCGGTTTTTGTTGAACACTTGCGAGTTCTATTGCCTAAACGGGACCGTACGTGCCCAGCTCTATAAATAAATGATCCTAAAATTGTAGCGTAAAACATCATCGTTTATACAATTCAATGAACGTCCCGTATATTTACCGGTCCTTTTGAATTTCTTTGTTGAACACACATTTTTTTGCCTCAAACATACATTCAAAAAGGCTTGTTGACTTAAAGCTATTGTAGCTTGTTGCAGGCTTTAAAGTAGTGGGGAAGGCGCAAAGAGAGGCGAGCAGGAAAAACCAGCGCAGAGTAGGGTATTTTTCTTTCCGATCTCCATTATCGTACGTACCACTCCCCAATTCTAACGCAAAAAACTCTAGTAAGGCAATTGACTATATTTGAGGTAGTCACGGGGGTGGTGAGAGGGGAACATTCTTATTTGGCTTATCGGATAAGTACTGCCGGCCCAACAGTATATGGTTTTCGGCGTGCCGAGTCTCAAAGTCTGAACAGGGAGCCTTTTGGAATGGAAGCCTTAAGCAAGGTGTAAAGTGAGTGGTACGCGGTCTTCAAATGTGGCACAAACAGTTTTTCTAAAAAAGAAAAACAGAAAATGACGAAACATTGTGAGAATATTTTGGTGTTGCATTTCCGACGACAAAAAGTGTAGTTTAGTGCTTAAATCTTGCAAATTTGTGCAACTCTTACTGTAAAGAGGAGAGTCAGTTTGACGCTGATAGGAGAAAAGAAAGAAGTCGCAAGAAAGAAATGAGTTAAAATGAACACTGTGATCATTGAAAGATCAGACATTTATTAACTGTTAAAAGGACACTTTAACATCATCCCTTTTTTGAAGAAGCGTTAACTGTTTGCTTATCGGACCCGTGCCCATCACCGAAAAGTGTTTGATATTATTCTCACATGAGCAAAAAAAGAATTTTTAACTTGTCAAATGGCGGAAAAATGTATTCATCACCATATTCATCCTCAGTAACAATGTTTCTGTTACTGGCATAGACAACTGATAATTATATTTTTTTGTCTGGCCTATGGTGACGAAGCATACTCTAACAGTACTCATCACTACACTTAGTTTGTCGATGATTTTTACTTAAAATTGACCATACATTGTAATTAGTTTTCACTTCCAAGTCTGAGTCCTGTGGTTACATCACCGATGAGATCACAAAAGCGTTTGAAAGTAAAAAGAGTCGAATTAGGAGGGGAAAAATGATAATACATATATATTTCCAAGGTGAATCATTGTGTTGAACACTTTTCAAAGCAAACGTTGCTGCACCTCAAGGACATTGCTGTTGGTTGATGGAAAAACTCCTTTCCACATCTGTTTATTAGGATCTAAAATTGTCACGTTAAAATAACTCTAAGAGCCACTGTCTTTTACAAGAGAAATTTACCAATAATTATTCCACATATCAATGCTATGACAAGATAGGCTATTGCCACAGGTGGCATATTTGCTGCCGCTGTCTGCTGCTGCTGCTGTGGTGACGGCACTGTAGTCACACTAGCTGAAGACGCCTGAGCTGGCGAAGGAAGCTGCGTCACATTCTTCCTGAGTCTTAATGTCTCCTCCTAGCAAATTAACAAGAAACAAAACAATTAACACATTTTATTCAAACTCGATCGCTATTGAGGTGGCTCAATAGGGTTCTTCTGGATCAATATCTCCCAAGTTTCAGCATAAAAAATTACCACCATAGCTGTATAAAAGTGATGTTACACAGAACGATTCGCAACGACGATTTTGAGCGCAAAACTGCTTAGCAATGTTGGAACAATGTGGCAGCCAGTCAAGACAATACTGTAATGCTGCGTTCCGCTAAAACTCGTCGTTGCGAATCGTTTTAAGATAAAAGATGAAGATTTGTTATGATCAGAGTTACAATGACAGCGGAGTTGTCATAGCAACGAAATGACGCCATTACCTATTTTACTTACGGCCGTGTTTCTCGTAGCCTCCCACGCAGACGTTTTTAGGGGAGCTCGTTTTTCATCCCTTCCCACAAACGCCTGCTCAACCGAAAACAACATTCCTTTCCCATTGTTTTATTTGAGTGGTAAGTGACCAATTAACAGTTGTGCAATAAAGTGTTGACAGGCTAAACGCGACTAAAACGTGACCCTGGAGTTACCGTTTCCCTTCTTTTCTTTCCTTCGCTAAGGTTATGCAGTGCATGGAGTATTCTAAAATTTGACTAAATCTTATTTTTGCTGCTATGAATCTAGAGGCCCACAAAGCTTTCCCAGTGTTTCACGTAGATCGAGTGATTATCAGATTACCTTGCGGTCAAGGTCAACTTTCCAGAATATGGAAAGTACAATGTGGTTTGCTAAGCATGGGAAGGGAATGTTGTCTTCGGTTGAGCAGGCGTTTGTGGGGAGGGATGAAAAACGAGCTCCCCTAAGAAAGCCTGCGTGGGAGGCTATGTTTCTCGGTACTGGGAACTGTTCTTCCAAAATGATTCAAGGGAGCTCCAATAACCGCCTCGATGTTTGCAAAGTTTGAGCGAAATCTATCAAAGCGTTATCGAAATATTTGGGGGTCAAAGAGCCAGTGATGCCTCTTATCCCCCAAGTCCAGTGGGTAGTATAGACTTTTAGCTCATAGCATAAATTAAAATCATGAAGCTTCCTATCTAAAAATCAGTTTTTAACAGTACGTACAAAGAAATCATAGTCTTAGAAGTCCAGAATTCCCTGCCACCAAAAAGATGTCAAGTGTGAAACCGTGAAAATGTTTTACATTAGCAAAGACTACACACTTCAGGGGCACCCAACGGCAATTTTCGGGAAAATATCTGTTCGGAAGACGATTTGAGAACTAGAATTTTCGGAACATTTGTTGTAAAATTTCTTGCTTGCCTGCCTCTACTAGGATTTTCGAACATCTAAAAAATGGTATAATTACCCATTTTAAACGGATAGTTACCCTAAAAAAGGCCACCTAGAATTTTCGGGAGCCTTTTCCTGGCTGAAATTTTCGAAAAGGTAAGTTTTGATCCCTATAATTTTCGGATCACTAGACTTTCAGCTAGGAAATCCGAACAGATGAAAAGTTTTTAGGGGATAAAAATATGCCTATATCTACCGTTTGAATACTAAAATACGTTCAACAATGCTATGTTAAGTGGTTTTGAACTATATCCTCGTTGGGTGCCCCTGACACTTACAGTAGCCTCGTGTTGAGGTTTACTTCAACTCAGAAACGGCCTACTAAACAGCGAGGAATGGCAGCCCCCCAAGAATGACTGAATTTGCGCCTTTGCAAAGATATGACCACACAATGCAATACATACCATAAGAACAGTGTTTTCATTTTTCAGTTTTTCTAATTCCTCATTTATGGTTCTTCTTTCATCAGCCTGTAGTGAATTAACAGAAGACATTTAACATTACTAACATTACAAAAAATTATTACTGACCAAGAGGGAGATAAGTTAACCTCATTAATCCAGTACACTAGTTTATTATTCATAACATGATGGAATAACAAGAAAGTTCTTTAGTAATGTTAAGTCTCGCTTGCTTGAAGATTATATAAGAAATGAGGAGGTGATTAATTCTACACAAAGCAGGATTCAGGATATTTACATTTACATTGTATTCGACAATTTCTCTCTGTATGCGTGCATAAGTACACGAAAATCAAGGGCCTCAATAAAACTTGGCATATTATTTCAATCATCACCAGAAAAATAAACCACATGCTTATCACAAGACTAAATTTGCATACAATGAAAGTTTACAACACCCGACCTGCAGTTAGCCTCGAGATTGAAGTTTCGCTCATTAAGATTCTCCTTTTTTTCAACTACTAAAGTATTCACGTGCTCTAAAGTAATCAATGCCTTCAAGGGATTCAAGGGATAGAATTCGTGGACCAACCCGTTCTGGAAAAGCGCGACATCTTTTGCATCAATCTTTACGTACCTGCAAAGATCTTGTTGATGTGGAAGCTTCCAGTCCTGGTTCAGGATAAGAACCATTTCGATTATGTGAAGAAGGTGTCTTGATGTTACTAGTACCACTGTCAACTGGTGCTGGTTCTAACTTAGATATCTTTGAAGGAAGAGGTACTTCTCTGTTGTTCAAAGATTCATTTTCCTGCCATGTAAAAATAAATAATTTAATTAGCATTTTTCTTTAAATTACCAGTGGTGCCTGCACAACATTGTGTAGTTAACAGGCTACAAGTTGAAATTATGGCAGGGGGCTGATTTCTCCTTACATTGGGGCCTAAGAGAGAAAAATGACACAAGAATAATCCAAACAAATTCTTTTCATTAGTACCACATGAATGTGACTGAATGTATGTAAAACTAGATGGAGAAGATGCATGTTGAAATTACAAGTAGGTTTCTAAACAAAATTGTACATGTTATCCATTAAAAAGGATTTTTAATTCTTATGCTGGCCAATACACAGACTTAATATTATTATACGCATCACTAAAATTCAGTAAAAGAACAAGTTTAAGACCATTCAATATTTCAGGGCTGACACTTATATTTAAGTTGCCAGATGAATACGAAAAGTACATGTAGGCAGGGAATAAAAAAGCCAGCTAGGGATTTGTTTGGTTGTATACTAAAGTATACATATGCACAAAAACGAGACTTTTCAGTGGCAACAGTTGCTAAGGGCTGTTCTTCCTTTCCTTATGCTCCATGACAGTGAGTTGCTTACATTTTCTTGCATTTCTTTCAAAGATCTGTCAAGGAATTACCTAATTAGGAATAACATTGACTTGAATTATCTTTTCTTTACATTTTCAGCGTAATATCTAGGTCAGAGTTATGAAACAGTATGGTTAAAGCTGGCCTTTATTATGCCCACATTTTTCACACACACTTCAACACTGGGTACGAAGCATTAGGACTGAATAGTCATCATACAAGTAGGAAACTGAGTCAAAACTGCTTTTTAACCAATGAAGTATCACCAATAATTTAAGAAATAGCTGTTATCCTTAGTCATAAGGTTATTGCAACTAGAAGTTCTCTTCTGATATTCTGATATGAACCATGTTCTATTGGCCCTCCTAATTGACTTGCAACATAAAACTGTCAAATTTGCAATAAAAATACCAAAAAGCTCACGTGAATTCTAAAGTTATAGGTCAGTTCTTATAGATGCATTGGTGGATGAGAAAGGTCACTTTTTGTAAACTTCAAAGCATTAAACGCAACTGAAGGTTATTGCTTGATATCTTTTCTTAAACCCGCCACCAATTTGTCAATTATTAAAGATTTTGCAAAAAATGGTCACATGACATATCATATGACTTATGGACACAACATTTATACTTTCGAATGTTAAAGACGATGAGTTCTTCATATGCACCAAATTTTGACACTTGAGCTATGCATAACATATAATACATAATTTCATTTCATCATCAGGTTTAATATGAACCAATACAACAACCTGCTCCCAGTTGGCTTGTTAGATCAATCGGTAGATTGCGCACCGGCATCCCAGAGGTAAAAGGGTTCAAATCCTGTACAAGTCTGTACAGGCTTTCTTTTCGCAACTGCAAAAGTTCTGTCTCTAACTGCAATGATATTCTTTCATATAATTCTTCACCCGCAGTTCTCATATTACCCTGGGTGCCAGAGGCTTTTCATGCACGGTTTCCGGTTTCGGTTAAGTCTTACAAAGTGACCTGCGTGAAAAGCGTCAAGTCCAGAGCGCAATCCCTTTGATAGAGCCGAGCCAATAACAACCCCGCTTATACCAAAACATCCAGAATCTGGATGTTTTGCTGATTGGTTTCTTTGAGATATCGAATGTTTCAAACGCTCTTATTGGATTACAATCACAATAGGCGCATGATAGGGACGCGGGTGGTTTGAAACAATCCAAGCACATAATCACGTACATTTTCGCTTTTTGGAAGAGACTTGGAAATATCAGATGCCTGTATGAACGGAAGATTTAGACCAGGCTATAGCCGAAGTCATTCAAACAGATTACGACTGACCAAATGTGTATTATTTTTGCCCCTTGTTTTATACTGAGAGGTCATGACACGCATATTGATTTTCTGCGGTTTATTTCTGGTCGGCATGATTTTCCCTCTGATGTGAGTCGAGACCATTTTTCTTAACCTCTTTTGAAACGTAAACTTCTTCATTTGCAGCTAAAAAAACTTTTGTGTTTCCTGGATTTTAATGACTAAAAGCGGTTTTCTTTTGTCCGTAAATGTGAAAGTTTCCTGCAATGTTATGTCACACTGGGCTCAGCTCGTTAGTAGTTTTTGCAGGATGTTTATTTCTCCTTAGTGATTAACAGATCCAAATTTGGAAGAATGGATTGCAGCTCATACTAAAGCTACATAAATTAAGGAGAACTGTACTGTGACAAGATTTCTCTTTAAGCAATGATTTCTATGAAAACTCAAGCTTGTTATTCTGGAGATAGTGTGACTTTTTGTTCTCCAGCGTGTTGTTCCTTCCTTGGTAATTACTTTTGAATTAGCTTGTGACACTGATTTGATTGACAGATAAGAGACAAGGTCAAGGTCCATCCAGCATAGTAAATCAAGGCACTCTGCACCAGAGGTTTTTTCTCGTGGCTTCGCCGCTCGTGCGGCCCATGAAGTTCCTCATCCCATGCGAGAAAAAACCTCTGGTACCCAGGGTATTCTCATATATGATTTTCATATATTCATAATTTCATCAAAAAATAACCAGGCAATCATTTTTTCAGCCTTTTCAGCCATAAAAGATACTCCAAGAACTCAAGCAGTACCAACTGACCAATTTTTCCTCCAAATACTGTGAGCACCTTCATCACTGTTTAAAGGGGTAGCTCCCAACAGGTGATCAAACAGTTCCTAAAAACATATTCATAACTTACATGTAACATGACTAAAATTGACCACTTACATTTCCTCCCATACTACCATCTACAGGTGCTTCACTCTCGTCCACATAATCAAAGACACATTTCAGCTTAGAATCCATAAATGCACTTTGGTCCGCCTCTTTCCACTGTTAAATTAAAATAAGAATGATGATACTGCTGAATTCAGAACAATAACATGAGCAATAACTTGTTTAAAAACACAGGGACAAAAACTGCTCGCCATAGCTGTGTTTCAAGTACCATTCTTGATTACCTTTATTACATACACATATACATGTCTAGTTTGGCACAGTATACATCTAATCATCTAGAATTAATGTTGATACAACATCATGTTCTTTCCCTGAACACTGTCCAACCAAGTATATACTGAAACAGTGTTTTTCGCATGCTCTGATTGGCTACTCAAACTCAGGCTATCCAGTGCTATTCACTGATTCACCTCCATGCTTAAGCAACAAGTAATGCCAAACATGTTCATGAATAAGCTTGAAACTAAATCAAATGGTGTTTTAATCAGAATGGTTTCAATACAGAAAGAATTCCCAATTCATTTGGAAGAAATGTCCCTGCAAAAGCTAAACAAAGGCCTTCATATGTTGTATTTGTCGGCAAAAAAACATGATGGCTAAGAGGGCATTTGCATGCCAAAATTGTAACTGTTGCAGCAATTAAAGTGTTAAAAATCATCTTTTTGTGTTCAATTAAATCACTGCTTCATGGCTTGGTAAATAAGTACCATTCTTGATTACCTTAATTATTGAATAACAACCACTAGCCACCTCTACTACGGTGAATAATAAAATTGTTATTTATCAGCCATTAATCTTCAAAACTACTGCCACGAAAATGTGACCTCTCACGCGAAAACGTACACTAACGGTTTTGTGTTAAACGGGCAAAAACCAAGGGCTAACCAACAGGTAGCTAACGGTTTCTCCGACGGCTTTAACGGCTTTCTCAACGCTCCCAATGGGTACGCAAAAACTTTCAACAGCTTGTAACTTTTTCCAAATGGTTTGTGATGATTTTTCCAAAGCCTTTTCATAACGCTTTCAACAGGTTGGCTAACAGCTTTATTTTTTTCAACGGTTAAAGGATTTTAACGGTTCTTCATGATTTTCACCGCTTTTCAACACTTTCAAAGCTTTACAATGCTTTTGTATAATTTATACAAGGAGCTGAACGGCTTGAATTTAGGTAACCAGCGGAGGCATGGTAATAACAAAATCTTCAGTGGCTAAGAGCTCAAACATCTAAAGCACTGTTAGAAAATTCAATCGTCCCGGGTTGAAACAAAATTTGAACTTCACCTCTCGATCAACGCACTGTGTCAATTTCAAGGCTGTGATTTGCATACTGTGCAAATCAGTATTCAATGATGTTTGGCATTGGCATGAGAAAGGCCAATCTGAAATCAGAACAAAACGACACACGACACCACCAATCATACAGATCGCAAATCTCATGTACAGTCCAGTCCAAAAATTGCATCTCATCAGTGGGACTAGGAATATTTTCATATTAAGATAGGGTATATACAGTTCGTCAATCCGTATGGATTGTACAGATCGCAAAACTCATACACAGTCTGTAAACAGCTGTTTACAGTCCATAAATTGCACCTCATCAGTGGGACTTAGCAAATTTTCATGGCTGCATGAGAAGGTATACCTGGTTTGTCCATCTGTACAGATCTTATGGATTGCAAAACTCATGTATGTTCTGTTAAGAGCTGTAGTCACGCTGTTTATGGCCATTTAGAGCAGGCTTCATTGGTGATAGGGTGTGCTTGTTCTTACTTAGTCTATAGAGCTAGGAACATTACATAAATTGGAAGTGTGCTTATTTTGGTTTATGACTTATGCAACAAGGAATATTACATTTGAAACATGCTTATTTTGGTTTAGGGCTTAAAGAACAACAGGGGCACCCAACGGCAATTTTCGGGAAAATATCTGTTCGGAAGACGATTTGAGAACTAGAATTTTCGGAACATTTGTTGTAAAATTTCTTGCTTGCCTGCCTCTACTAGGATTTTCGAACATCTAAAAAATGGTATAATTACCCATTTTAAACGGATAGTTACCCTAAAAAAGGCCACCTAGAATTTTCGGGAGCCTTTTCCTGGCTGAAATTTTCGAAAAGGTAAGTTTTGATCCCTATAATTTTCGGATCACTAGACTTTCAGCTAGGAAATCCGAACAGATGAAAAGTTTTTAGGGGATAAAAATATGCCTATATCTACCGTTTGAATACTAAAATACGTTCAACAATGCTATGTTAAGTGGTTTTGAACTATATCCTCGTTGGGTGCCCCTGGAACAAGGAATATTACATTTGGAATGTGCTTCTCTAGGTTTATGGCTTATGGAATGAGGAATATTAAATTTAAAGTGCACTTGTTTTGCTTTATGGCTTATGAGGAATTTGGAACGTACTTCTTTTAATTTATGGCTTATAGAACGAGGAATATAACTGCCTGAGCATGCTTGTTTTGTTTTATGGTTTAAAGAATGAGGAAGTTACGATCCGTATCAATGAAGTATATTGACCATTGCGATCCTCGTACGGGACCGTAACACCCTGTGCCCCAATGTAATAATGAGATGTACCCTTCGTATGCACTCACAATATGGACAGTTACAATGCTGACGGTTTGTACGATCCGTCAACTGCCCTTAACAGTCACAACAGTGTAGGAGTATTGGACGTGACTGTAGGCATATTGACGAGAAGCGATTTCATAAAACGTCAGAATATTGAATACAGTGAAACCTCTATTAAGCTGACACCTTCAGGACCTTCCCAAGTGTCCGCTTAATAGATGGTGTCCGCTTAATAGAGGTTTGTAAAAATTGTGCAATGTTTGTTACCGATTAACATTCAACAGTTACTCTGTACTGTGATAGAGTTCCATGCTCTTAAGGAAGCTGTGCTGTACTTTGTGGAAGACTTGAACTTGGAGGACAATCATGTGGCAGGATATCAGTCTAATCTACAGTTCATCGATAGCTAAATGTATTGATTTATCTTTATTACTCGACTACACTACACATTTGAAGGACGTAATCCAATACTACTATTGTCAATTCAGTCCCGTGTCCGCTTAATAGAGGTGTCTGCTGAATAGGGGTTCATTATAAAGGGAAACATAACACGTTAATTGCACGCCCGGCTTAGTGTCCACTTACTAGAGGTTTCACTGTACTGCAAAAAAGGTAGGCAAAGCCAAAGAGTTACATTGTATTACATGTATGCAAGATAGCGCTAAATGTCTTCAATATTCTTACATGTACATGGTATATTGGGTTGGGGAGTGAATGACTTGACATAATGGGTTATCCCTAGTAACATTTTCCTGTCAAACTTATTTTGGTCACACACAACCCATTTTTTGGCTGGCCATAACTTGAGAGGTAATAGCTTACAAAAAATTATAACTTTAGAAGTTAGAGACACAAGAAAAGGACACGGCTCTAATACTACAAATGAACTAACATCCACTTTGTCACTCTTGTCTTTGTCAAAATGACCTATCAAAAAAAGAAGACTAACATGATGCAGACAACTTTCTAGGTAACCTATACAAATGGGCAGTAAGACAAGACTTTTGCTCATGCATCCCCCTTTTTTGGGGGGAATAATGTAGGAAAAAGAAATGAGGATTAACCAAGCCAAAGAAAGTGTTAAGTACACGTATGTCAAATGACTTAATTGACCAATCAGGTCAATAACCAGAGTATATTAACATCAACTGAAGAGATACAACTCACTTTGACTCTGAAGATGACTACTGCAAAGGTTGTTGAAGAAGTGACTGCCTCCTGTAAATAGACTGATTTAGCAACACAATGGAAACGTCATTTGACGACGGGAAAGCGCAAAGAAAAGAATAAACTCCACTTCCAGTTCCCAATTTGCCGCTCTAACATTGGTCAAGCCAGTAGTTTCATTTGCACACACCATCATCAACTGACATTCCTGTTCTGTTGCTAAATCAGCCTGATACCTGCCTTTCAATAAAAACCCCAAAATTTCACATTTTATTTTTTAGTTAACTAGCTGTAATTTCAAAGTGTTAAGAAATAACAACCACCACGTACCAATGTCTCATGATCAATTTGTCCTTCTGGGGCAAACATCGTCTGAACCATGAATTTGTGTTTACTCTTTTCTTTTGGATCATATTCAAATGGCTGAAGCATAACTGTAAATAAAAAGTAATAATAAAATGAAGTTGCAGTCTCTGTAGAAATTCTCAGAGAGGTTGCAAGTCTTTCCTCATATTTTACCAAGTTTGCTATTGTGACTTTGTGATTCTAATTCAAAATTACATATGACGAGCTTACCCCATACATTCATATGAAAGGTAGAGCAAACTGAAGGCGTGTAGGAACAAGTCTTTTGAATTCATTAACAAAAAATTGTATGAGAATATACATCGCAGTAAAACATACACTGCCACGCAACCAGGTGGAAAGAAAAGTCAGTTTTCCCTACAAAACTTTTTAAGATGATAACTGAAGTTTGAACTGGCTAAATTAGATAAACAACTTACCGGCCACTTCTACAACCCCAGTAGGTTCTACAAATCCACTGTTTGGACGAACACAGTATCTTTTTGGAGCCGTAGTTTTTACTTTGAAGCATACTTTCTTTTCCGTAGGATTCGTCAGTTTAAGATTTGCTGTGACGACTTTTGTAAAAGATCCTGTGATAACCAGGTGAAAGCATTTTTAGTTAAATAACTGAAAGCACGTCTGGATTGACTTAGACAATGATCGACAACAGAATAGACAATCACAAAATACCCCGAAAGCGCAATTCTGAAGCTGGCTCAAGCTTCAAGACTTGTTCTGCCTTCGACATGGCTAATCATGGACTTTGCTATACGGAAAGTCCTAAAAATAGACAGCGATTTTCGCTCCCACACTTCCCAAAAGCCTTAACAATATGGCAGCCAACTCAATCAACGATGACGAAATGGTTTCTCTGGAGAGCATGTGCTAAAAGTGTTATGCGCTGACCAGAAGAAGCGCCCGCCCCAGACCCCCGTCGTTCTCCTTTTTCCGTGGGATGCCTCTGGCACTCCACGGTAAAAATCCGGTCAGGGGCACCCAACGACAATTTTCGGAAGAATATCTGTTCGGAAGACGATTTTAAATCTAGAATTTTCGGAACATTTGTTGTAACATTTCTTGCTTGCCTGACTCTCCTATGATTTTCGAACATCAAAAAAAATGGTATAATTGCCTATTTTTAACGGATTTTTACCCTAAAAAGGTCACCTAGAATTTTCGGGAGCCTTTTTTCTGGCTGAAATTTTCGGAAAGGTAAGTTTTGATCCCTATAATTTTCGGATCACTAGGCTTTCAGCTAGGAAATCCGAACAGATGAAAAATTTTTAGGGGATAAAAATATGGCTATATCTACCGTTTAAATACTAAAATACGTTTAACAGTGATATGTTTAAGTGGTTTTGAACTATATTCTCGTTGGGTGCCCCTGTCCGGTTCGGTTGTACCCAAAATTGCAAAGCCAGCCAATAGGATTGCCTAAAATCTTTATCGATTATCTCTTCTTCCAAGCCGACCAATCAGATTGTACAAAAACTGTACCTTTTTTTAATCGATTTGCTTCCTCTGAAGAACGTTGAAATCAGAACGTCCCTTGCCAAATTTGTCGCCCTTGAGTTTTCCCACTCCTGGTTTAGGATGGCTTTTTAACCAGCGAAATCCTTTGGGATACTGGCAAGTCACGAAAGGCGACCTCAGCCAAATTATTTCTTCCCTTCATGATTCTTTCTTGTTTAGATCTAGCTTTTTCATAAGGTTTTAGTAGATTTTTCTATTCGGAGTTCGCCAGTTTTTGCCGAGCACAGCTAGAGTTCAGTTTTTTTTCTTTTCTTATCGAAAACACCTTGACGATGGGAGGTTAAATCGCGTAAATTTCAGCTCGTACCCTTGGCGAAATCACAAAAATATTGTCCTCGTCGATTCACGACTCGCTTTTGGCATGGATTGGACTTCTGGATGGGACATGGATCAGGACCTTAGTAAACTTACTATACCTTGGAATCAGGTATAATCATTGGAACTATGTTAACTTTGAGACCTTGGAAACACATTGCAATTAATTTTTAACCGTATCAAGAGCATCTTGGAATATTAAACTTTTATCTTGGATTAAAACATCCGAACTTTATCGAACTTTGTCACCCTAGATAACATCGACCTAAACCAGATGAGTCATCGTTATGTTAGCGGCGTCTTACAAAACCCGTCGACTTCCGCTCACTTGATCGATCGCAGCGAAGATGTTAAATTTGAGTTTGTTTGAGTTATAAAATGGGCAACACTTTCGTTTCCAGTTTATATCGCAACGACGCGGCTTATGGTCTTCCCACGGAACGCTGGTAACCTTCTCATCGATGCTTATAACATGACACATCTTTCTGGTTTCCCTAATTTTTCCAAATTCAGATAGAACGCCATTATGCTTCCATAGATCAACGCATCCCACGGAAACGAGTTTAGGCGTCTTGTTCAAATTAGTTCACTCGCACACCGGAGACGGAAACGAGAATGGCAGAAAACAAAAGGTTTGCAATAGGTTTGCTCGTGCAGGACACTCTTTTGTAGATTTCTTGCCGTCACTGCACGACTACAACGTAAAAAATATACCTCCAGGGAAATTCGCCTTCATCTGACATTTTCAGCGAATTGGAATAAACACTACAAAGTTTTAAAAATCGGGAAATCATTATAAAAGTGACGTTTTCGCTGCCGTTGCCGTTGCCGATGTATAAAGCTCCCTAATCTCTCAAGCAGTGCGGAAAAAGGTAAGATTGATTTTTAAAAAATTTGAAAATGTTCATAGAAAAGATCCAAAAACAGACGTTTTGAGGGTGCTCAATCTTCCTCAGTGGTTTAAAGCAACGCGGATAAAGGTTAGACTGCAAGCAGTCTCTCTTTTTCTTAACGCGAGTGTCGAGGAGCAGAGCCGCAAGACGCGAGAAACGAGAGCGGCAGCCGCGCGGGCCATTTTCGTGCCTCACGTGTTTTCGCTCGACGGACTAAGGGATGACTTCCAATGTCGCGTTAATTTTTACGTGCGTACGTGCGTAAAATTTACGTTCGCAAATAAAATAGAGGCAATGCATGAAAGGTAGACTGCTTGCAGTCCACCTTTTCTCTTAAATCCGTCTAGTTCTTATCTCATCCAGCGCGATTGCAACCCACGACGTTTTCATTACAATAAGAGATACGCCCTCATTTCTCGCGGCTTGCGGCCAGAAACTCATAAGGGGTTTCACCCCTTATGAGTTTCTGTTGCGGCTTAATTCGCCACTCGCGTGCTTAGGTTTCGCGTGCAGTAACTTTGGAAAGAAAAATAAGAGACTGCTTGCAGTCTACATGAAAGGTCGCACGTAAGCGTAAAAGTTAAACCTCGCTCAATATTCTCGTTTAAGCTCAGCACTTTAGTTACCTCTATTTTATTTACGTGATTCAAATTTACGTCCATTAACGTGCGTATTTAGCCAAAAACGCGTCAGTGGAAATCAACCTTAAGAAAAAAGAGCGACTTCTCGTAGATCTGATCTGATTCCGGAATTAGAATAAGCAAACGTTTTGCTAAAAATTTCTTCTACCGTGTTTTTCGAACCATTTAAACTTTATGTAGATCGAAATATTTTCAAGCACCTTTCTAAATATTGCAATACATGCAGTGACAGCCAAAAGAAGTGATTTCTAGAGTTTATTCCATTTCTTCTTATTCCGGAATACACCTACAGATACGGTGATGAAGCAAAAAAAGGGAATGTTGAATATTTTACAGTTGTGGCTGTTATGTCTACGATTTAATTTGGGCACTGTGTCGTAAGAGAAATCGGAAAGTTGTATCCACTGGTCTCTATAATACCCCTTTGCGGTTCTGATTACGACTCAGATTCTGTCAATAATGAAACTGAATTCAGCCTTAAAATGCATTGCATGTGGGTGTGTGAAGGCAATATCAAGGTGTTCTTCTCTGATACAACCAGGACCTGCGAGCAAGCTCTCCATTTATGGTGAGCGAAGCGAGTCATGAGAGAATGTGCGAGCGCGCTGCTAAACCCCGAGGGAAGTAGGGAAACGAGAGCTTCGAGAGAGCTTGAAACGATCTCTTATCAAATTTTCATTTCTGCTTTACCCAGACGAAGCGAAATACCATCGGCTGCCCAATATCGCAAGGAAAAATCTCTAAATGATGTATTAGAGTCCTATTAGTGAGAGCGAAGCTCTGAATGTCAGATAACTTCCAAAACGACCAACCTGAAATGTGTCAAAGTTTGATTCCATGCTTTCTCGGTAAATCCGACCAAGGAGACTCAAGGGGATCACAGTCCCCCATCCCTTGTCATCACGCGAGCTAAAAAAAGCCATAAATTACCTCCTAATATCCAGCCCAACATTTCGTTTTCTCCTTGCTTTCTTCCTATTCTGCTCCTCTCCCCTGATAAAACAGGTTGAAAATCCAACAGTTCGAATTCAACATTTTCAGAGCGATCCTCATAGAGAAATTGTCTCGAAAGAACAATAATAAACAAATCTCACTCCTTTAGCATCGAATATTCCTGAAAAAATAATTATAGGATATCGGAGCTTCCGTATCAGCGATTGAATGGTTCTGGAGCTACATGACTTCGCGATACCAACCCATACGAATAAACACAACCTTGCTGGATTTTCCTGTCATCAGTCTTGCTATTTAGGTGTCAAAAAATGATACCTCCGAAAACCTACAAGCTTCCTTACGATACGGAAATGCGTCAAGTATGACTTGCGAGGCTCTAGCCTGTTCCAGGCTCCGAGATAGTGGTGAAAAGTCGTTCAGTAAAAATAAATGCGAAAAATACGCGGGGGCTGGGGAGAGACTCTCTCCCATTCTTCTCACCGCCACCGCTCCCTTTCCCAAGTCGCGCGCGTCTTATTTTCGCTTTGCTCGTTTTAATACGTCCGCACTATACTATCTGAGAGCCTGGCACAGGCTAGCGAGGCTCTAACGTCATCGTGCAAATTTCAGCACTCTTTCAATCATAAAAGTCGCATCTGTGAAGATTTGCCAGTACAAGTTCATCAATCTGAGGATCTCGAAACTTTCAAAAAACAATTATCCAAAATACAACTTTCCCTCGGTGACAATTGTAAATGCCTTTATGCTTGTTATAAATTACAATGTGTCAAAAATTTTAAGTTTTTCCTTGTTTCTAAAACATCTATACATCATTTTACACCAATTTATGCATCATTGTAATTATTAATATTTAAATAATAATTATTCGGGCAAGTTGTATACAGTATACAGTCGAACCTCCATGTGCGACCACCTCTCGTAAGCGACCA
>NC_133202.1:20336641-20346641 GCF_958299795.1 Porites lutea
GAGAAATTAAGGATGCAAATACTAAGCAGTGTTTCATCCGATTTCCAAACACTCATTAAACATTAATTTCCTTTGTATTTTCTTAATGAATTATTAATGAGTTTGAGAATAATAAATGATAGACTGTGTCAATCAATCACGACTGTAAAACTTCGTGTGGCTGATCCGGGATGGTTTATTTACCAATTGATTCTGATCCTCGTCAGCAAGACCTCCAACCTTCTTGCCTTTGAGCATTCCCAGTTTGTATGGTAGTTCATTTCCTTGTGGAGAACTGATAACCATCTTTTTTTGTAAATTAAATAAGCCATCCATTTCTTTTAACCCTTTAAGACCTAAATTGCTTGAAGGGGGTTTTGAGCACCCCTACTGACACCCACTTGAAGAAGGGTGATAACTTCTTAATGATAAAGAGAACCATCCCATAAACTATATATCAAAATAATCAACATGAAATGTTCTTTTTATTTCAATGACAGCGAGCTACTCTTAAAGGCCTATTTGAGTCCAGGGTTCCTAAATTCAAAACACCACCATTATTTTTTTTGTTGTAAACTCCAAGTCGGCAACCCGTGAACCAATTGGGCTGAAATTTGGCCAACTTACTGTCGGATAGTTTTTCTAGAAAAACATGTGTGCGAATTTTGATTTCTTTTTTCGTTTTCGAGTTAGAGTAGTTTTTTTCACAGGTAGGGCTAATGATTTGCTATCCCTGACTTCAACTGCTTATAACAAAAGAACAAACGCACTTGACAAAAATCAGAGACACGGTTTTTTAGTCAAACGTGTTAAGAAGCGAATACAATCTTAATTGGCTTCTTCTGTTTATTTTTGGCTGGCCTGGACTTAAATTTACAGTGACACCCACGTTTACAAAAAGCTCCTCATTTCTAAATCGGGTTAATATTCTGATTTTTTAAAAGGAATGAGCAATAATCTAAAACTATTAAGCTTTCAGAAAATGTATGGTTTATGGGGGTATTTATTAAAAGCAAAAGCTCTGGCGCCGATCAACGCAAGGAGGGTGCTTGAGGGTGGATGATACCTTAAAGGACCCTAAAGATCTCAAAAGCAAAAAAATCAGTTTAAAGCTTTGCAGCCGAGCCATGATTGACCATTTAGCTATTTTTAATAACAGATCCATGTAAGGGTCTTCATTCAAGCAAATTGAACTCAGCCAATTATTACAAAGTACAGCAAACTGCACTTAAGGGTTTGTTTTTCTTGTCTCAGTCAAATCCAGCTCCAGCAATTCTCTCTGTTCTCTACTTCACACAACTTCGTTTTCTACTTCTCTTTTGTGTAAGGAACAGAAACTTTCACAGTGCAGTGGAAAAACAAAACTATGTAACCGAAAATGAAAAAAATTCTGACTATTATTACTTGAGAGACAGAAAAATGATTGAAGTAGTCTTTTCTTCTCAAGTAAGCTTGCTTGCCTTCTATTTCCGAGAAAATTTTAAGCACAAAAGTTTGTTCAGTCTCGTGCATTATAATATCATTATGGGTCTTTGACTGAAGACAAGGATAAACCTGGTTCTGCAAAGGTAATGATTCTGGGCATGTAAAAAAAGTAACTGTAACTACTACTTATAAGAGAATACGAGCGGGTTGCAATTCAGCCTGGTGAAAGAATTAAGGTGACTCGACCCAGTTTTTTTTAGGGGGTACCATCCTACTTTGAAGCTCTCTGGTATCCCCACCTTTACTTTTATCGTAAGTCTAACACATAGAATGGATAACATATAGATCAATCTACAATATAACATAAAATTTTTGGCGATCGGAGTAAATGTCACGTGGTTATAATGCCACGCCCCTTTAAGGTCTGAGTCGAAAATCTGCTGTTGCCAGCATTTTTTCGTGAAAATCTCTCGGCTACACGTAGTGTGCATTAGTGCCTTGCGCTGAACAGAGTTTCACCAAAATCGCAGAGACCCAATTTGAGAAATTCAGCGGTTTCCAAATTTAGGTCATAATTTATGCGAAAATGATAAGCAAACTTTACACAGATTTTATCTAATAAACTATGAGATTCATCTTTGTATTTTGGGCATCCTTATAACAGATGGGTCCTTGCAAGTCAGCAAAATGCTTTAGGGCCTTGTAAATGCGCGCGATTTCGAGCAAAGCAAACATATAGAAATTATAGTTTTCGCTATTTGTTGACGTTTGTCAGCGTTTAAGAGTCAATCTCACGAAAAAAGCATTTTCTTAAAAATTCGTAGTTTTTTCCCTTCAAATTTTTTCAGGGCCACAATTGATTAACTAACTACCCGGACTCTGAATTTCATGGTCATTGAAAAACTGTGACATTACATTCTATAAGCCCAAACTTGAGTAAACATTGAAGATTTTTAGCGTTTTGGCTGAGTTTGTGCTTTGGGAGTTGTCTATTGTTTCTAGTCTGTCATTATACAGCATTCTTGCTCAGCACGCGTGCAATGACCACGCTTGGCTGACTTCCGAATGCTCACCGAGATATGATAATTTAGTATAAGAAAATAGAAGGGATTCCCGTCACGAGTTGGTTTAATTATTGGCTTGCATTAAACCTATGAAAAATGATGTTTTTTTTAATAGTAAGTAGATTTAGTGTGTAGCACTTCTTGATTTTTTTGCAAAGGCACAAGAAGCACTAGAATTGATTAAAAATTGTGAGTCAAACCTCTATGTATCACGCGATGGCCTGTCTCACTATACCAAAAATTATCATATTCGGAAGTCAGCCAAGCGTGGTCATTGCACGCGTGCTGAACAAGAATGCTGTATAATGACAGACTAGAAACAATAGACAACTCCCAAAGCACAAACTCAGCCAAAACGCTAAAAATCTTCAATGTTTACTCAAGTTTGGGCAAAACATGTTAAATAAAAAGGCTTTACAAGGAGCAAACGATTGCAATTCGTTCATTTCATTCAGTCTCGCTCAGAACTCTCTCAGTGACAAGCAAAGACAGTCAACACACAGAAAAGCCCACCTTGAGCCTGCGATAAGGGATGCGCAGAATGTTTTTCCGACCTGAAAGTTTCTCATATGATTATGGGCTCATACATGTATGATTATTCTCAGATTGTATTACACTTAGTCCAATCACCATTACTTATACTACTACATGAGAAATCTCTCCAATTTGATTGGCTTAGAGCAGTGGTATTTCAGCTTAATTTGAAATACCTACATGTGAAAATTACAAACCTTTTGTGGGTAGTAGTATAAACAAAAAATAGCATGATTTGTACGTGATATTTGGCATAAATACCACTCGTGATATTTCAAAATTGTCTCAAATTACATATAACAATTTTGAAATATCGCTCGTGGTATTTATGCCAAATATCACTACAAATCATGCTATAACCTATACAAATTATAACTATAAGTTGTCCTTTGTCACACCTTTCTAATAGTATCTTTTGATGTATCACCAAGGAACAAACTGCTTTGTGATTGGCAAACTTGGATCTGACATTGAGGTTATTCCCCAATGAAAGCAGAGTGGAAAGAAGAGGACAGTAACATTCAGCAGTGCTCATGTGGGGGACTTCTCAGGTTTTTCATTGTCTCTGCTTACCATAAATATATTGTCAAATAATTATATATTCACCCAAAGAAACTAAAGTTTATGAAATAGACAGATCTTCTTTTGATTGTCATGAATGTAATTTTTATTCATGCTGAAGTCAATGTCAGTGCAAATAGACAACTTTAATTCATGCAAAAATACCACGGTATGAGAATGGCGCGTTCATGTGTAACACTTTCTCTCCATGCAAACGAAGCAAAACGACAGAAAATGAAGCTAAGACACAACATCTGCATGGTCTGCCTGTTGTGGCATTCCATGAGTTAGGAAAGAACCTTGGTAAGATCTTGACAAGATCTTGGGGAAATCATGGCAAGATAATCTTGGCAAGATCTTTGGTAAGATCCTGCAAGATAATTATGGAAAAGATCCTGTAAGATCATCCAAGAAGCTGCAAGTTCTTGGTAAGATTTTGATAAGATCTTTCAATGATCTTGAGAACACCTTTTAACAATCTTGGCAAGGTCTTTCAATGATATTGGGACGATCTTGTCAGTACATGTACAGTTCAGTTCAAAGATTAAGTGTCCATGTTAACGCGAGTCAGTTTACCTAATGTGCTTCAAAAACGGGCTTGCATCAGAAGTGATTAGTATGTATGACCTAGCATATTGTTCCCGTTTTATTGTTGTCGCAACAGTGGCAACAAAAGGCTTAACAATGTCTACACAATTCGGTGAAGACTGAACAGGGTTTCGATTCTAAATAGTAATCGTTGCTTGACTTCACAATATTTCACGAAGAACTGGCACCTGTTGTACACGACATTATTTGTACCAGTATAGTACAGTCCAAGTATCCTACTAGTTACAAGCATGCTCTTGTCAGCCCGGTACCCAAGGTTGATAATCCGATGGATATAAACAATGACTTTAGGCAGATTTCAGTTTTGCCACAAGTCGCCAAGGTACTGGAGAGGATCCAGCTTAAGCTAAACCTAAAGGACCTAAGTCTTAATGCTTCCCAACACGCTTTTACGGCGAACAGATCTACTATGACTGCGCTTGCCAGCATCACACAAGACTGGTATAACGCTACAGATTCTGGTAGTCTATATAATGGCGTGCATGTGGTCTTTGTAGACTTCCGAAAAGCCTTCGATCTGGTGGATCATAGCGTTCTGTTGACTAAACTCGCTGGCATGGGCATCACCAAGAACTTTTGGAAATGGACACAGAGCTACCTATCAGGCAGAACACAGCAGGTTAAGCTCCCGGGAGTCCTCTCCAGACATGGTGAGGTGATTGCTGGTGTACCCCAGGGCGGTGTCATTTCTCCTACACTTTTTAATGTGCATGTCAACGATATTGAGGACTGCATCCCCAGGGGAATACCTGTATCCACTTGCAAGTACGCTGATGACTGCACCCTATACGAGCTTGTTTTTAAGGACTCTGTCAGTCAAATGCAGGATGCTGTGACTCACTTGGAAAGATGGGCTGTGCAGAATAAAATGGAGCTGAATGCTAAAAAGACCAAAGATATGTGGATCACCTTCAAGAAGTCCTGTCCAATTCCTGCTCCTATTAATATCGGGCCAACTGAACTGGAGAGGGTTTCAGAGTTTAAACTACTGGGTGTATATGTACAGAACGATCTCAAGTGGAATACACATGTCTCAAGTATTGTCAGCAAAGCGTGTAAACGGATCCACTATCTTAGGGTCTGTAGAACAGCCCATCTCCCCAGGGACATTAGTCTTACAACTTACATCACTAAGATTAGACCTGTGTTAGAATATGCCTCGCCTGTCTGGGGAGGGCTGCCCATTTACCTCGAAGAAGATCTACAGAGAGTGCAGAATAGATGTCTAAATGTCATTGGTCTCCCTAGGGATACTGTTGAGTCACTTGTATCTAGGCATCAGAATTTGACGAGGAAAGAATTTAAACGTATCCTAGAAATATATTATCTGAAGCACATCCTTGTAAACGTTTTTTAGAAAAGCCAGTGGATCATGGCCATAATCTAAGATCTTGTAAGACTAACCCAGCACACCTCAGAATACCTGTATCACGCACTGTTAGGCACAAACAATCATTTATTCCTAGAGGTGCTAATCTTAACTTAATTTGATATGTATATATAATATGTAGTGTTTTGAATTTTTATTGTAATATTACCATAATTCTTATCGCCAAAGGTAATAAATAAAGGTTATTATAAGTATTATATTATGTAGAACAAATGAAGAACAAACAAACAAACTTACTTGGAGACCTTGCTTGGAGACTAAGTTTTGAGTAATCTTCTAACTTCTCTCACATCAGAAAAAACTTTCCGCTCTATAAAATAACAATTTAATTCTACTCAGTGTTTAATTCTTGCGAGAAATTCCTGAACTATGCAAGTTCAAGATACAGGAACAGTTGACAACTCTTCAGGAAATTTACATTCTTTGGTAGGGCTTGGCTGATACTTTGCGTCAAAACCTTAATAAAAATGTTCAGAAGTTGGCAGTTCGGTAGTTGAACTTGAAAAGCAATCCATGGCCTTTTTTCTGTCAAATCCAAAATAAAAGGAAGTTTGTGTAAATAAATGTCAGTTAAATACGCGATGGTGTGTAAACAAAGCCCTTGTTGCTTTTGTTCTTTGGCTTGTCTTTCGAATTCTACTGGCCTCTTTTTTTTTTACTGCCTGTTTGTGAATGTTTATTGGCAGTTGAATCCTGGAGTTAAATTGCCGGTCATCAGCATCTACAGTCAGGGTGTTTTTTTCTCCTTGAAACTTTACTTTTAATTTGACCACTTTACCTGAATTGCTGTTTTCATGATACGCGATAGCATCTCAGTTTGATATTTTGCCTCTTCTCTTTTTGTGAGATGTGAAATCTTGCGTACATAAAAGTTTCGATTTAAATATATATGTAAAGCTTAAGAAAACTTTAGAAACCTCCAAGAGCTTTGAAAACTATACATTCTCGTGCAATACAATCCACTTTTGAAACATCACACATTTTTTCATAACAGTAGTCGCAGTCACGTGCTAGGCAACACAAAAGTTCACGCGTATCATGTTCAAGCCCAATTTTCCAAGATATTAACTCAAACTTTAAACAATGTGCTATATTTCCTAGTAGAATTAAAACCTTTTATTCTCGGAAGTTTTCAAAGATCACGAACACAATTTCAGAGCCAAAGATTGGTCATGTTATGGACAGATGTTTGTGTTACAGCTGATCTTTGCCGGGTGGCCAGATAAGCCTAGAATCATTTGACGTTACAAAATAAACATGCTGTTATTTATCTTCCTGCTTGTATTTGAGTTAACACTGTTTGTTTGCATTTGGAGCTGGCATTTGAAACCATACTTGAGAAAATGAAGCTTGATACAGATGTCCTTGAAAAAACATCCGCTTAGTAAAACTTGAATTGGTCTTGTTTCGAGCATGCAGGCCCTTGCGTGAATAAACCATGCTGTGTTGTGTTACAGCTGTATGTCTATGTAAAACGATTGAAAAATCAGTCTTGGGTGAATCTTTGTTCTCTGTCTTGCGAGACTCGATCCTGAACCCAATTCTGGATAGCTTGTTCTCGATTTTTTATTTTGTTATACATGTAGTTAAAGATTGGAAGGTATATTGTCAGTCATTCAGCCAGACTTTGACAGAAATAGAATATTCTACACCATTCATTCATATTGGCAGTTCGGGAGCTTTTCTTTTCTTTTGTTTGGGAAAACAAAGCAAAAACAATGAAGCATTAAACAGTGAATAACAAAATATAACAAAACATAATGTAGCTTTGTAAATAGTGTACTTTCTGTATTCGATTTTTATATTTGCACAGGAAAAATAAGAGAATTCCCAATGTTTTAAAATTGGGTTTATATTGGTTCTAACTTGGGCCAAACTTGGGTCTAGTTTGGAATTAAACTTGGGAACTATTCATTTCCCAAAGTAATACCTCAAGTTGGGAAATGGGAACAACTCCCAAGTTATTCCCAACCTGCGTTAAAATAGGGAATTGTTAAGTCCTCAATATAGACCCATATTGGACCCAAATATAGGGTCTAATTTGGGACATATTTACCCCAAGTTAAACCCCATTTAATCCCATAGTGGGGATTATCTGAACCCAGGTTTGTCCCAAAGTCAAATCCAAGTGGTCCCAAATGGGGTCAGAATTGGGAAAATTAACAAGGTCCGTTTAGCCTCATTTAGTCCCACAGTTGGGTAGATATAATCCCTAAATTGGGTCTAGTTTGGAATTAATTAAATATTTGACCCAAAGATAGGGTCTAATTTGGGATATATTTACCCCAAGTTAAACCTCATTTAGTCCCAAAGTAGGGTCTATCTGAACCCAGGTTTGTCCCAAAGTCATATCCAAGAGGTCCCAAATAGGGTCAGAATTAGGAAAATTAACAAGGTCCATTTAGCCTCATATAGTCCCATAATTGGGTCAAACTGATCTAATCTTTGTACCAAGTACCCCTCAAAAGACAGGTTTTTCAAAATCAATAAAGTCATCAGTTTCTTGGCAGGGAACAGAAACAATTTATTTAAAAAGCCTGCAAGGAGGTAAGCATAATTATTTAAGCTACATCCATTGAATTTCAATAACCATAATTGCCTGCAGCTTGTTACTTTAATTAATTTTCTAATACTACTGACAAAACTATTTGTCCTAATATCTTCAATTCAAACATATCATTTATTTATTATTACAAACAATAAATTTATAACAGGTACAATAATAAATTTATACCTTTTTTCTAAAAGAGGACTGAAATAAGAAATTAAAGGACCTGTATGCTACAGCTTTCACGATGTTCTATAGGTGCAGAGCGAAATAAAATTTGCATTTTGGAAAAACACTTGCAGTATTGTGATTTATGGTAATTTATGTATAATCTGAAGGGAAAGTCCAAACACAACAACACTTACATATTAAACCCAGTGAAAGACATCCATGTCTATTGTTTGACCCTCATGCATGTTATTAAAACATCCCACCAGAAGAAAAAACAATCAAAACTCATTGTAATTTCCCAAACATCTGCTTATTTGTGGATGATATCAGAACGCTTAAGATTTGACAAGTTTGCTTCACGCTTTATCTTGACACGACCATGATTAACAAGTTTAACTGCAACTGCTTTAAAAAGGGCATCTCCTTGCAGTTGTCTGGCTAAAGACACTTTACCCCCAAGTTCTTTAATTATTTGACACAAATATTCTCTGCTTATACTTTCTACAGCTGATTGACCAGAATAGGACATTAACAATACTTTAGCACTTTTACTACTCAAGTTAATGGCTGATACTTCTTGATCAGGATTCAAAATACTGGACTGACTCTGTGCTTCTTTTGTTTCAGTTTCATCAACGTTTTTCTTTGCAAGTATTGTAGCTTTCTTTAGTAGCTGATTGAAATCATTTTTGCTTTGTTTTTTTTTTGGCTTTGTTTTCTTTGCTTTTTTGAGCACTGGCTCTGATTCATGATCAGATCCATCAGAGTTTTTACTGGGAGAAGAATCCAAAATTTCTGTGTCTCCACCACCTTCTCCACTACTGCCATAATTACTAATTTGATCTTTGTCTTCATCTTTTTTGTTGACCTCTTTAATGTCATCATACTCTGACATTGTTGGCAGTGGAGGTTTTCCATTGTCCTTCCCTTTGATTGACATTCTTTTGTCAGGCTGAAAAATATCGGAAATATCAGTTCAGAACTGATATTTGAAATGCATGAAATCAAATTCTCTAACTAAATTAAAGACACACAAAATGTATTTACCAGACACAATTTTTTAAAAAAATTAATAAGCCACTTCTTAAAAAGTTGTATGTTCCAACTGACGGACTAAGAAGAAAATGAAATAACGATACCAAGTTTTGCTTTAAATAACTTGAGAATTCCCTCAAAACTCTTGGGTGTTTATTTTATCAGTACATGTAAACAAAGGGAAAAAAAGTTTTATTGCCTTAAAAGAAATACCTAGGATCAGTACTACCAGTAACTGGGACACCACAACTGTGTTTACAAAGTTCTAATACGTACTGCATGTAAACATGTATGACATAAAATTGCCTTCAGGAGAATGGTATATTTTATGTAGCTACCTACCAAATCATAATCAATCCTTTCTCTTTTGCGAGAACGTCTCCTCTCATTGAACACACTTTGTATGTGTTTTTTTATTCCTTCAAAGCCAAAGCTTATCTCTGGGATTGAGCATTCCTCTTCAAGAGAAGCCGCGAGTTGATCTAGTTTGGCCTTCTCTTCAGCAAGGCGAAAGTTGGGAAAATCGTTCCCTGGCCACATTTGAACTGCCGCCCTCTGAATGCGTCCCCGCCTGTCAAAACAACAGAAATAAATAACATTTTGACAACTTGTGTTTCTTCTTAATGAAGATGAACCCTTGCAGTTCAAACACCTTTAAGTTGTATTCATTTCAGAAGCTTCGAC
>NC_133202.1:20356641-20376641 GCF_958299795.1 Porites lutea
TCTAAGAACACACCTGGACAACATTGTGGTTCACTAAAAACAAATTGCATCTATGCGTGAGCATGTACAGCTGTAATTAGTCAAGCTTGCTTTAGCAGAGCGAGACTCTAAAAATGCAGGCGTTTCATTTTTTTCTTTGTGTATGGGCACCAAATGGTAGGCCATGGTCCCAAGCATTCCTAGCATAGACTGTGGAAACTGGGATTAGAATGGTGATGACTTTTATTGTATGCAAATGAGTATGCATGATGAGCATGCAGTTTATTTTTGGGGATGACTGAAATGACACATTAGGTTGATCATGTTTGGCAATGATGTAATTTTCCCAGATTCGTGGATCACTTCAGTGATTTTGGCAAGGTCTTTCAATGACCTTGACAAGATCTTTCAGAGATCTTGACAAGGTCTTATTAATCTTGATAACAGATGATGGTAGTTCTTAGTTCACTATGTTGCAACATCTGCTGAAAAAATACTTGCAAGTTCTTGGGTAATCTTACAAGTTATATATATGGTCAAATTAAGATCTGGAGGTGAGAGACAATTACATTGTATGTAAGATCTAATCAAGATGTATGATGATGTACAACCACTTCCATTATGCGAATAAGGATATAAAATTAAAAAAAAACAAGATTCTGAATGATATTGCTGTGACTACGTAGGGAGCATCTCCAAATTAATATTGGAAATTTGGTTTCCGATTGCCATATCGGCTTTTTCCGATTCCGACAGCTTTTAGTGTATTTCAAGAAATTCCGATGAAATCGTAGCTCAATCAGATTAATCTCTCTCTATCCTGTCGGAAATCAACGTTCCAATTGCTTAAACATCATATCGGTATCTGCACACGATGTTAAACAGTGAGTTCTTTCTCCTAAACGTGCAGTATTCCTGAGCAAATTGCGTGTAAATGAAGACCAGTAACACAGTCTGTCCACATCAACATTTAAACAAAATTGAAGCTTTCAAGTGTTAACGAATCTGCTTTCTCGCTGTTTTTATCCTAAAAAGTATTGAGTGACTAGAATACACGCAAGGCATAAATTAAAAAGTTGGCATGCATTTATTAGCCCTGCGTGCAGATCACTACAATGCTTGTTGTACAAAAACAAAAGCGTACTATGCTAAATCAAATAATTTGTATTTTTGTCCTTAATTGTCAGAATAACTTTGAATTTGTGTGCAGTGAAACCAACAGAAGGGCGAAATGTGAATTGTCTGTTAATCCCTTCCAATAATTGTGTAACATTTTATCAGTAAATGGCGATTACGATTACGATTTGGTTGCTTTGCGCGGGCTCTTCTCATTCCTTTCATTTCATTCACTCTTATGTCACTGGATTGCGTGTACTCGTTTCGTTCAAGGGAACCATGACCCTGACGAGAAATTGTTGAAGATGTTGAAGGTGCAGTTCAGCGTAGACAGAAGCAACAGTTGACAAATTAATCTGCTTTCTTGCCGTTTTTTGTTTCAAAAAGTGACAAGCGCCTAGAAATTTAATAATCACTAATTATGCAAGTAAACTAGAACCTTACGACCACCCTGTTTATACAACCAAACATAAGAATCACTGAGTCATTTTATTAGTTTAAAGACCCCATTAAAATGGCCCCCTCATTACTACAACCAACATTTTATGGCCCAACAGTGGTCACATTAACGTTGTTCCACTTACATCTAAATACCCTTATGATTGTTATCACCTTCAGCGCTTTATTCTGTTGTTGTTTCAATGCCTCAGCGTGCCTATCACCACAGCGCCTATTGTAGACACAGCACAAAAGAAAACCTACTATGCAAAAATAACTTAAGAGCTGCGACAAACACCCTTTTCAATATTTTGATGTCAAAAAGTTGCATTATACTCCTGTTGGAAGGTAAGAAATTGTATCAGTGTTTTAATGGTGTGTTCAATTGATTGTATTTCGGAACGAGAATACACAGACAAATCCCCTGTTTGCTCCTCTGCAATGATTTTTGGACCAGTGGAATCCTACAGGCAAAAACAAGTGATTTTTAGAGTTCATTGTGTTTTTTGTTAATTGTGAAAATACTGAGCAATCGAACGCACCCTGTTAATTTTTTTCTTCTTCAATTTTGTGGTTCACTTTTCTGTCGTACAGCGCATTCATTAAATTCATTAAATTCATTTAATGCTATTTTATATAGGGTTTGTACAATATACATGGATTGCTCTCTAGCAGACAAGTATAATGATACTTGGATGTTTTCGGACGAGGAGGGAGATGAGCAAGGTAGGACAGAAACATTTCATTACTAAGACTGTAAATGGAAATTAATGCTCCATTCACATCAAGTAAACATGTGTAACTACGACGAAAACCCAAGGCAAAACCCTACCTTGCTTTTGCAGTGAAATCCATAGGCCTTCATGTGGTTTTTTTTAGGGTATGGAAATAAATGCATGTTAAAATGCAAGCACTTTACTCTGCTTAACAGAAGACACCCCTGATGATATTTAGTGTATACCACATACTGCCATTAACTTGACAATTTAAGGCTTTCTTTCATTTCTGCAGAAGATGATGCTTGGATATTTTTTTTCTGAGGAGGACTGCTCAGAATCAGGAGATCTGACCATTGGTAAGAGTAATTGAAGATCACTAAATCCAAGCAATTCAGGAAAAGTAAGCACATTGACTGTTCTTTACTTCGTAGTGAAGATCACCATGAATAACTCAGACATTCATGCCCTTTAAACCCTAATATCAGAATATTGTTCTTAGTTCTTCCTCCTTTACATTTCATAACCTATAAAAGTGATAGGCACGAAACTAAAAACTTAGCCAATTCAGGGAGAATGTGTCAGTAAATTCATCTCTTGTGACTACAGCTTTATAACCTTAATTCTCATGACCAATCTGTTTTCAAAGCATAAAATGCTACAAGGAAAATTTTAATGTTGATCACTCTCAGAGCTAAAAGGGTTAAAGGGAAATGAAAAAACCCTCGGGCTAGCGAAATTTACTATTATCTCCATGACTAATTTTGATTTGTGACGAGTGATCCAGAATAACACAATCAAAAGTTCAGTGTTTGATCGCATTACAGGAATTGCTACTCAGATCGTTCATGTGTTTAACACAGTTACAGTAGCAAAAGTGAATGTAAATGGAACGATATTTTGGTAACATGCTCTTTGATTTATTAAGATTCTCGCTGAAATGTCTTTAACACTATCGCCAGGTACCAAGAGGAAGGTGGGAAGACCATCAGTTATTAAAGCTCATCCTCATCCTGAGGTCGTGGAAATAAAAAAGCAGTCAAGGAAAGGCAAAAAGCAGTCACTAGCATATGTGATGGAGTGCCAGACTGGACACCAAAGTCTACACCCAATCTGATCTACTTTGGAAGGTCCCGGCGAGACTTAAACCTTGACATCTTCATTCTGACATCTTGTGCCCAGGGACACACTTGACACAATCCCATAGAATGCAGTTGGGCCCCTCTTTCAAAATGGCTTACTGGTGTTACTCACCCGATAGCCTTGGAAGAGAAAACTTCTCCCTGGGTGGATTTTGTAGGGTTAAATGAAAATGAGACTTGTAACTGGAAAGCTGAGGTTGTACACGAAGCGTGCTGCAAGTGCAGATATTGGGATGGAAAGAAGATTGACTGTTCCGTTCGGGTCGCATGCTTTGCATCTCAATCTCAAGGGGAGCAAATCAGTGACAGGAACTTCTTAAAGCCTTAGCAAGTAGTAGTGAAAAAAAAAAAAAAAAAAGTAATCCTAACCTTGCAATCCTGGCAAATTGCCGCTCCAAGTATCGATTTCTCATGGACATCTGACAAGGAAAATGTATCAAATTGAATTTGTCAAGTGCATTAGTTCACAGTGTGATGACTGTTTAAGGACACCAATCTGAGCAGTAAATTTTTTTAACTTTATTAAGCAGCACGGTGGAATAGTTCCATTTCCCAAATCCAGCACAGTCTACAAGGGGCACTATTCCACTCTTTTGCAGCATTTAAAGATGCCCCTTGTTTATAATTTTGAGGAGTGTCTCCCAAGTTTGAATGGGGGGACCCAGCCTGCTTGTACAAAAGATAACTGCTGCTATGTTTTCAATTCTAAAGCTGACGAGAAATGTCCCAAAAAGCCTCTCAAATGTACCACAATGCCATGCAGATTTGATTTTTTTAACATCTTTGTGTTCAAAGCCTAAATTGTACTATTTTTTGAATTTCAATTATGCTACACTGTAAAGGAACCTGAGTTGTCAGCGGCATTATTTAATTAAGAATATTCATAAACAATTGTAAAAATTTACGTAGGTAATATATTTTATCATTTTTGCATACACTGGTCACATATTTTTTTAAGAGGCTAATTAAATGGTTGATAGAATACATGCATATTGCATATTTTGAGAAATGAGCTACTTAAACCTTAGCTACAGCTGGAAATAAATTACAATATAAATTACAATGTAAATTACTGATTTGTAAATGACCATTCTGCATCTTTCGCCTTGCTAGACGATTTTCAACACTTCATATGGTCTTGTGTATGCTTTTGGATGTTTTTGGGATGCAGATTTCAAAATTTTCATTCTGCCCAGAGAGAGACCACACACGTCTTTCAGACAGGCTTTGTTTTCTGTTCACTCTTTTTGTTCTTCTGCTGTCAGCGGTGCCTTTTCCAGTTCCTTTTTTTTTGGTTGGAATTCCCCTGAGACTTTTCAGAAATGTGTTGTTTTATAGGGAAATCAACTGGAACGGGAGAAGGGCTTTTGACCAGCTTACTTTCCAAGCTGCCCCCACTTATTGATTCCTGACCGTGTAAATACTCATCATGCATAACAGAATCTACAAAAGTACACACATCAACTGAATTTGTCAAGGCTGTACTGTTCAGTATTGGGACAGGGCATTCAATTATCTTTATGGATTTAGACAGATTAGTGCCGCTGCTGGGCTCCTGAACCTGTAATATTCCTTGTTTTTCACCTTTTTTGAAAAATCAGATGATCACCCCTCCAAAATTTGGAGATGCCCCCTTATCCAATGTAGTCTTGACAAATAGATCCTGGATATCTCATGTGCAGAAGGTGGAAGATTTCAGTGGCAAAATAAGCTAAACCATGCTCACCCAGATTGTTCGGATCTTAACTATTTGCATGAACAGTGATGCCTGCATATATGACAAGATAATGAAAGTTATAAAAATTGTTGCTTAACTATTATGAGATGTATAAAGTTTTTAAACACAAATCATGCCATACACAAGTTTACTCGTTTTCCGCCATTACATATGTATCTTTATTAAATCAAACACTGAGCTGAACACTGAACGTGTTGATTAAAGGTCTTTTCATACAGTCTGGTATTTCTTTAAAGCAATGGTCAAAACTTACAAAAATGTTTCCACTTTGATCAACACAAATATATCAACTTAACCTTAGAATTCTAAGTTTAAATTCCAGTGGTAGTAAAATACTTCGGCAAGCAACTAAGGAACTCTGAGAATTATCATTATTTTGTATTAAAGTTGACAGGAAACTTAAAAATGCCTTATAACCAGCAGCTGCATTCATGCAATGGATATTTTAAATGGTGAAGTGCACTTTTGTTTTAAATTCCACAATTAGTTATTACCTTTTGTAAAAAAATTAAGATAGGACACGTGCTCTGATTGGTCTAGAGAGAAAACAGCCGTTTCTTCTCGCTCTTTGCTGCTGGGGACGTTTAGTGCAGAGGAACGTCTGTGACTCAGTGACAAAAATTCTATACTGATGACGTGAATCAATGTTTACTTAATATATCCGGTAGTCATGGACTGAGAACTATAAGAGTCAGAAACAATATTTCAATTTGTTTTTCCTTCTGCAGGAAAAGCTTTCAACTTCCACATTTATCACTCACACCAGAAATTCCTTGACAAATTCACTTAAGGAAGAATTCCTGAATGGAGGTGTGAACAACTGTTTTTCAATATAACAGATGAATATGTTTTAATGACCTTTTATTGCTTACTATTGTCAGAGTTACTGATGTTTTTGGAGGCTCCAGCCTCCTTCCTTCCCACCTCCCTACTTTTCTGGTTGCAGGCATCTATGATAACTTGCCTGTACTTTATCTATATTTACTTTATTTATTGGTCAATATTTGTGTGTATGTTGGTGATATATTTAAAATAAAAATATTGTTCAAATGAAACTGCTGTTAAAAAATGAAATTGTAATCCAGCTTTCACCTCATTGATCGGCAAAAGCTTGGATTTCAAGGACAACATGAACAGATTAGTTATTTAATATTATAGATTTGACTGCTTGTAGGCCATGGGCGAGGGTAAGGCATGGTTTACCCCTCAGTGGTCTACACTACTACACCAGCAATAATTTTATATGGATCAACATCTCAGTAATAATACTATTTTGTCCACACAACCACCAGCCATGAATAGAAGGTCAAACATTATGGAAATTCTGAGGGGGCAGGGTCTCAAAATTTAAACAAAAATGTTCCAGGAAAGTATGAATTTTTAAGAAACAAAGCAATAAAACAATTGACTCTTTCCATTTGTCCTAATATGTTTTGATAAGTTGATTAACATTTTACTAGTAGTAAACTCGAATTTCCAACTTACTTGCTAGGTGGGTATGGATATTTGGGGTAAAACAAAATAATTAAACTCTTCTTACAATATCTGGTTTACTGACAGCTGTATTTAGAACCTTATTGCCGTTAGTTTCGAACGAGATGGAGACTAAAATAGAAGTGAACAAACATAGCTAGCTGTGATTAAAATAATAACATTACTGTCGCCCATCAAAGGGACTTCGTTTTCTCCTTGGCGACTAAAAATTCTGATTTAGTCTTGGATGCCACTTTGGTGATCAGATTTCTCTATGATTTAGATTTAAATTAAAAGAGTAAAGTTGAAACAAACATTTCATTTTTATCTTACTTTGCTTTTGTCTCAAAAATGTGCCAAATTGCACAAAAAAATCTGGTTTAACCCCCAAATTTATAATAATGACTTGGAGGTCTTTATATTTACACCGACTTTTGTCTGCGATGTTTTAAAACAATCAAGTCTGATCCATTGCGCCATACTATGAATTGTGTCATTTACATTATACCAACTGGTGACTAAAAATCAGCAAATGGCAACTATATTTCTCCAAGGATTTTTTTAATTTTGAGCCCTGTAGGACAGTATTGGACAGTTTCTGTTTGACATTCTCTAATGATGTTTTAATTTCTTAGAAAAATCAATATTTTCTTGTAACTTATTCACTGCATCTTTTAACTTGTGGGAAAATTCCATCGCTCATCAGAGGCATGCTCATCACAGGATAGTTCTTCTGTCCCTATGAATTCTTGTTCTCCATCACTTTCTAGCTCTCCAACAGGGTCAACCCAAAAGTTAACAAAGAGGTATGCATGTGCTTCAATTTCTTCAAGCAAGTTGGATAAGTGCTGTTTCCTCTTGGGGGGTAGGAAGTCTTACTTACAGCTCTGTTAGTTGACGGACTTGTCTTAACTGGGCAGTTTGATGCTCTTAAGGAGCCATCTCTTTCCTTCACTTCCAAAGCAGTGGTGGCAGTATCTGAAATGTATGATGGCCCTAGCTCACTGCTTTGTTCAGACTCTTCTTCCAGGAAATCAATACAGCTTTGAACGTCTGAGGTACTACACAACCAAAAGTACAATTTGGAAAAAGGTTTTTCAAGTTCTTCTTTATATTTGTTAAGGGGGAAAAGAACAGAACTTCCAGGCAGGGTCTGGACAATAGTCTGGTCTGGATACAGAAGAACATAGTCCAGATGTTGATCAAACTGTTTGAAGTGCCTGGAATGTTTATCTTGAGCTGCTTTCAGGAGTGCTTCTGCGGAGACATTAGAGGGCACCCCCAGTGGAAGAATCCTGCCCTTAATTCTCTTCAAATGACCATCTAGCTACTCCATAACTCTGATTTGGATTTTTACATCTTCGATCGCTTTCACTTTTTTGTTTGCTTTGATCTTTTTAGTCCTCTGATCTTCTTTTAGCTTCTTGAACTCATGAAAAGACAACTTTGTAATTGTACTGGTAGTTTTTGCAGTTGAACCCTCCAGCAATGTCACTGGTCCTCCTATGTGAAGGGAAAATAAAGATGTTTTAAGTCAGATTCTAAGACAAAACCAAGGGTAAAGACCTTTCCTACATACAGCTACAGTAATAGCCCGCATATAAGAACCTGAATTTTTCTATTTAGCCTAAGTAGGTTCTTATATAAATGGTACTTAAAGCAAATCTAGGCTACCGAGATTCTTAAAATAGGTTCTTATATTCTCATATGAATTTCATCTGAATATACTATATATATTATAAATATCATCTCATAATACAGTATAAATCATTTATTTGTACCATAGAGCAATGCCTATAGGCAGTTCAGTGCAGGTACAGCATATGTCCTTAACAAAACATAACAAAGAAACTCATGTTGATACCAAATTCATAACAAGCTCAAGCAATGAGGAGAAATGAAAAACAAAAATAAATTAAAAACTGTATAGCTCTAGCCCCTGAGGTTTGATCATATCATCATTCGAGCCATCAGCTGTCATCAGGCAACCAGTCTTCATGAACAGTTTCTTAGCAAACATCTTGTCTGAGGAGAGCTTTCTCCATGCCTCCCCAGTCCATTGTGTCATTTTTGCCACAAGCAAAAACAAATATTGATATGCTGTATCTAAAGGATCTATCACTTGAAATGACCTCACATTGACTTGAGAAGCTGAGGCCTTGCCCATTGGGAGCTTTCGTTGTTTTGAAATTTTGCAATTATTTATTTCATTGGGATATATTTTGATATTTTACATTTAATATTTTGTGATTTTCACAGAGTTGGAGATGATCAGAAAGCTTTCTTTGATACTGTAGTAGAGTACACTACTTGCAAATACTTGGGGAATTATTTGAATGGCAAACACAATAGACATACAACATGGTACTTAAGCTTGAAAGAAAAAAAAATATGTCAAGTTACTATTAAATAGATGATGATCTTAATTCAGCAGTTTCTACCTATACACTTTTATAGCAGCCCCACTGATAAGAACCTAACTTAAAATTTTAGCCTAAATAGGTTCTTATGTGGAGGGAGCTTAAAATGAAAATTTTAGCCTAACAGGTTCTTAAAACCCAGGTTCTTATACGCGGGCTATTACTGTATTCCGAGAATTGTTTCATTTCCACAGAAAGAGTTTGTGTCTGTGCAAAAGGCTCATTTCTACGGAGGAGGCACATTTCCACGGCGGAGGCGTATTTCTATGGCGGGGGTGTATTTATACAGCAGAGGTTTATCTCTACGAAGAAAGTGTATTTTTATGAGAGAGGTCAATTTAAAAGCAATCGGCTTATCACTTGTATGGAAAAGAGGAACCAGTGCACGGCGCAGATGAGAGTTTATGTAGAAACTGCATTATTTTAAAATGTGAAGCAGTGGCACTAGTAGCCCGCCATAGCTTTAGCTCTCCTTTATGTGGTAGTAAAATTGAAATGATTTTTTTACTGAATTTTACAGGCATAGAAAGGAGAGCCACAAGCAAATATATGTTAACCATAACTTTAATGAGTATATAGTGATCCTATGAAGCCTATATATTCTAGCTACAACCAGTTGCAAAAGTACTTGAGACACTGTACCGTGTTTTGGCATAAATGGCCTGTCCATGATCTTGTGCTTGTGATCCCCCCTCCACCCCTTATCAAAGTTGCTAGCAATACAAGACCATACTCAAAACTTAGAGGAACAACTTTGAATGGGAGGGAGGAGGGAGGTCAGTATTATATTTTGCAGACCTGTGACCAGCAGCGATTTGAAGCAAGAAAGGTCGTTTTTCCGTGGGAGTGTCTCATCATTTTTGCAACTGGTTGTCTGAGTCCTTCATACCCCTATAGCCGTGGTGCACGATTATTAAACGGGGTAAAACGTGGTGCACTCTTAGCACCTAAGGAGGTGGTTATAAAAAACAGTATTTCATTTTTGTCAGTTTGCCTGTTTAAAAATGGCGAGACAAAAACGGCAGTTGTTGGCCCTTTTGTTTATGTGGTAATATGCAAGAACTTGGGCTTTTAAAGGAAGCACGTGGCAAAAGATGCCACACCATCTTAAGTAAGCTGCAACGAAAGGGGTTTTTGGTCCTAAAACGCTACAGAGATGCGAAAAATAATATATTTTCTTCGAACTCGGTTAAAAGATGTTTATTTATGGAAGAAAAGTGACGTAAGATGCCCCGCTAGATCAAGGAGATAGCTTTTTGTTGTTGTTTCCGATAAGTACGTGGACGTGGTTCCTCTTTTATCGCCTGCCATTTACAGGAAAGAAAAGTTACGCTAAAAAGCAGCTGTTGTCGACTTTACTTTACTTAACACAAGTTTGGATTTGTGTTTACTCTTTGGTCGTCTTACAACTTTCTTTCGATTTTGAAGCCCGAGTGTGGCTATAGGCATCAGATAATGAAAATTCACGTGCGTATTTCAGTAACATAGTCGCGAGAGCTCGCATATATCGTGGCTTTGTAGTTCTGTACTTGGTAAGGAAATTTATTTCTTTGCAAAAAGGAAGACACTATCCCCAAGAAAAGCAATTTCCAGCACAGCAATGTCAGGAATTTACGTGCTTCAACGGTCTACACGGTCTACACGGTCTACCATCATATGAGATAAATATAATAATATATTCTATTTCTTACTGTTGCAGAATGGTAGACCGTGATGATGGTAGACCGTCAGAAAATAGAAATTAACATAGCACACAACTTTTTCTGCTCTCTAGCTCTAACGGACTTTAATAACCATCTTATTTTCACCGTAGTTGATGAAAAAAACTGAACGGTTTTACTTTAACAGCGATGTCGAAAAATAAGTCACGCGGTATACCGATTACATAACGCCATTGCATATCAAAATGTCATTGCGTTACAGATACAGGGGTGAAAATGAAGGTTTGGCAGCTTTATTCGCAACTATAGTATCTCTAAATACCAAGAAAAGGACAATTATGCTGTTATTATGCATTCGCGCTTCTCAGAGTTTAATTACAACGCCGAAACTTTAAGCTATGTCACGGTAGAAAATGGCGCATGCGTTACAACAAAAGTGAGGCAAAATTTACAAGTCACTACATTCTTAAGCGCTTTTTTAGGCAGTTTGATATCAATGACAAGGGTGTATCGGCTGGGAAAAGCAACACAAAGTGTTATTCTATTTATTTATTTCGCTATAGTCTTCGTTTTGGGAATTTAAGACGTGGAAATCGCTTGTTGAAGTAAACCTTACATGAGACAACCAGTTGCAAAAGTACTTGAGACACTGTACCGTGTTTTGGCATAAATGGCCTGTCCATGATCTTGTGCTTGTGATCCCCCCTCCACCCCTTATCAAAGTTGCTAGCAATACAAGACCATACTCAAAACTTGGAGGAACAACTTTGAATGGGAGGGAGGAGGGAGGTCAGTATTATATTTTGCAGACCTGTGACCAGCAGCGATTTGAAGCAAGAAAGGTCGTTTTTCCGTGGGAGTGTCTCATTATTTTTGCAACTGGTTGTAGCTAGCATAACATACATGATAAACATTTCCTCCAACCAGTTTTTTGGGAACCCCTTGCTGTGAACAGTGCATATAACATGACTAAAATGCAAGCCAGCCCTACAGAAATGCATAAAATAATATTTCTTATACCCCGAGGATGTGATCATGTTCATAGGATTTTACCAAAGTTTTCCTTACATAAAACAATACATAAAGTAGAAGAACCTGATAGCAACCGAAAGATCATATGCTGTGAAGCGTACTTTTCTATATTGACCTGCTTGGTACTGAAATTCTACGACTTTTTCCATGTCTTCTTTGCACCCTTGTGTAGAACGTTACTGGAATTTGTCCATGAGAAAGCTCTACTTGCACCACCACAACAAAATGGACAGCCTGCTTGCTCAAAGAAATGACTTCAAAGTTGTTTTATTGTGCATCCCACCCTTAAAATATGGCTGTAGTGTAGTGTCATGAGATTCTGTGAGTGTTGTGATCCAATCCCTCACAACTGCCTGCAATTTATTTCCTTTCTGTTCTCAAGTATATATAACGGCTAGGAATCATTTTGTGACTGATGTTTTTTCTTCTCTTACTTGCTTGGCTTAGGTAGCCACTTAAAACCTTCTGGCGATAGGTTAGGCTCTCTAGATTTGAGGACGAGATGTTTGTATTCTCAAAAAGCAAACACCCTGGAAAGCTTCAATTTATTCTACTTTTTCACCGTAAGAGTTAGCACTGTTATTTTTATTGAAAGAGCTACCACAGCATAGTAGAAAGACAACGGCTCTCCAGTTTACCCCCAAAATGATGCTGGTTCATGTGTGCACTGCTTAGTTGTGAGAAAATCTTGTTCTCAAAGTCGTTCTTGTCTTAGAAGCTAAAGGACTCTGTCTAGTTATTCATATCACAAACAATAAAGACAAAAGTTAGATATTGTTTATTTGCTGAAGTTACTAAGCATGAAGCATGAACGTACTAAGACAGACCAGGGACTTCTCTTAATAGACCATGGATGAATGATGTCAATTTGTATTTCTACAAGCTTGTCTTTTATTTCGAAGAGATTAGGCTCATTTTCCTTGCAGGCATCACCATCATTATTTTCACTCCTTGAAGTTGTAACTCTATGCAGCCATGTTTGATCGTTTTGGAGTGACTCTTCTTCTATAAGCCCTTTTCAATCGGCTGCTTAGGGAATGATTCTGTTATGCCTCAAAACTTGTGGTGCTCAAGACCCGAGTCCACAATTGCTCCCACGTTAGCACCATTTGTTATTGAGCTGGTTGTTAGGTCTTACCTTTTACTTAAGGTTTCTGGCTTACATGTTATTTTGCGGAAGGGAACTAGTCCTGGCAGTGCCACTTACCACTGTACCTTCCTTGACCATTTTAAACAATGCCTGCTTGGTGTTCAATTTCACATCTGCAACATTCTTCGCCAACTTCTCTTGAGTACTTTCACTTGTTCTTTGTGTGTGGTTAGCGTAGTTGTTGAACTTTTTTGTTGTTGCTACCACGTAGGGCCACAGTGAATTGCCGGGCTGCAGCATCAACATAACAAAGGAGATGAATGATTGGGTACCATTTGCTTATTTCCTTTCCACACTCAATAGAAAGTAAAAGAGTTTTATAGTACTGTAGACATGACTTACGTGGACACCTATGAACAATAGTTTTATTATGTCAGCATTCTTCTGACCTTTGGGAAAGAAATTACTTCACTGTTTGTCTCCTTGTTAACAATGTACAATTACTTAGGCTTCCTTTCATCGTCCATATGCCATTTTCATCTGTAAACATGTCCTTCTGGTTTGGAAGGTTGTCAAGGTCTAAAATAAGTGTTGCATTTTCCTGAATGACATGTGGTATGATGCTGCTGATAAGATTGTTCTTGTCATTTCTGCAGTTTATCATTACTGGGAGGACCACAGAGGGATTTTCCAGACTTTCCTACTTGACCATTTTGCACTCCTTATTGCCTTTAAATACCATTATTTCTTCATGTCTTTACTTTCTTGGAGAGCGAGACATGCCGACCTGTTACCAAAAAGATATACTGATACAGAATGTTTCTTGTTTTCACACATGCCTTAAATTGGAGGGCTCTAGATTTTGGAGCGAGTATGAGTATGAATAATTATGAGATTTACCTTAAAGCTTTTGTGCATGTTCTAAAAAAATACACCCTGGAAAGCTTCATTTTACTTTTTCACCAAAAAAGTTACCTTAGTACGGATATTAGGGACCTTATGCAACTGCTGGAAGTGCTTAGGAAGTGGCAGAGAGGGCCGCAAAGGAGTAGGTCGTCTCGAGGCCTCCACCATTTGTTGTGAAGTTAGACGTCTATTTAGTAGACGTTTGACTCAGTTTAAAAAAAAACCTTATGGCGACCTTTTTAAGAAATCAGACTTCTTAGCTGTAGCATGCTTGGAAGATATCATAGATTAGGATGAATTTCTTTTACTCTACGATTTGAACACCTCCAAAAATCTTGATCTTGATGACTTCAGCTGATTCGACCTTGATGAGATGGATGATTCAGAGTGTTAAGTGGAATTTCAAGTTAAGAGTTGCAACCTTCCTGCTCTTGATGCTGCCTTACAGTTATCAGATGAGTTTGTTTGCCCACAGCATTCAGTTACTGATGGCAAACAAGGGTATTGCAGGTTACTTCAACAGCTGGCAATTATGTGTTGGTACTTTGATATGATTCTGTGCTTTGGAAAACTAGTTACTGTCCTCAGCATGATAACCAACACAATGCTAGATTATATTTATAACACCCACAGTCAGGGAATATTACAGCCGAGCTGAACCATTCTTCAGCCAGCCAGCTCCAGACTTAGGCTAATGCCGTCTCATTGAAGGAAGCAGCATTAAACAACTGCATTGGTTTCGCACTAGCTGAAACTGGCTCTCCTGAGAGCAATGTTAACAATAGAAGTATCTGTTTTTGAACCAGTGATCAATCAGTTTTTTTTATTTTCCATTTTATTATACTCTAAGATGCTATGTCCTAGTAGATGTTAGGTTGATATATTTTTGTTTTCAATAATAATGGTTACTATTTCACAGTAGGATTATTTGTAACAATAACAGATTATTTCTTTAGTCTATTGAGAGATACTGTGTGACTAAATTCACTATTATAGATTGGATTATGTATGGGTACTTATCTTCAATCAAGTAGTTTATCATATTCATATCAAAACGTGATTCAAATAACTACAAAATTCACAATTAATATTAAAACAAACCAATTCAGTAATGCTAAAATAAGATTTATGAAACATTTAATGAGAGCTACTGAAAATCATGATCACTTTCACAGTCACTTACAGCAGCTGAATCATAATCAGGGTCTGGAAGACTAGTTGTAGAGGCAACAACTGCTACTTCTTCTTCTGCAGAAGCTTCCAAATCTGTGCTAAGGCTCTGATCTGGAGTGGCAGGGACTGCTTCTTCTTCTTCTTCTCCTTCAGCATCACCTTCCAAGAAGAGTTTACCTCCCTGAGGTTCCTTCTCAACCCCTTCCAAAGCGTTTTCAGACTGGGTTCTGAGAGTTGCTTTCTTGACCTTTTCCCTTGGCTTCTGTTTTAGCCAGTTATCTATGGCAGAGTTGACAATGTCTCTGCACTGGTTACTTTCTGGAGCATTAATGGAGACTTGCATGATGGAGTCCAGCATCTTGTTATTCAGCCGGTTGCAAAACTTCGTCTTTGTAATGTTTATGACACTACTTCCTCTCTCTTGCCAGGCATTACTGGAGGGTGAGGAAAGTCCAACTTCGGCCACAAATAGTATTTCTTCAAAGATTTAGGGATGGAAAATTCCTTGGTTTTTTAGCATGACCAACATGAAAAAGGTACTGCTATGACTTTCAGCTGGTCCTTGGAACTTCTTTCCAGAAAGAAAATACTTAACTTGGGACCACTGGCATAGCAACTTTCTTTTCTTGTATTCATCCCTGGAAAAAAATGATCAGCAATAATCCTTACTTCAGCATCACCATATTCTTTAAATCTGTCATTGTCACTTGAAGGAAGCAAAGAGGGTCAAAGATGGCATAGGCTTAAATGACTTTTGGAGAACTTCCAAGGCAATCTTTTATGTTGGAACAATAACAATCTTTATTCTGCTCTTGATGCAAAGGTGTAGAGTAATTAAAAGGAAATAATTGTGAAAGAAAGAGAGCACAGCCTCTCAGAAATAGCCAAAGCTAATTCCACTGAGTGGCTGAGCCATGTGGAAAGGTAACTAGATATTGAAGTTGTTATAAATAAACAAATGCACACAAAAAAAACACAAAGAAAAAATGTTTAAGCTGTAATAAATCAACAAATACACAAAGGAATAAACAAAGAAGTAAAACAACGGCTGCACATACAATTAGCTGCATATAAAGTACACCAATCAATATTTCGAGATGACAGATTCTTTTAACAACTTGCTGATTATAGATCTTTTTTAGTAGCATTCAGGAGTTTAGCCCCACTGGAATGGATATTAAATTTCCTATAATTCGTCCTAGCTTTCAGTAAATAATAAGACTTCCCACAGGCCAGTCTGGCTGCATACTGATGTACTTAATCAATGCTTTTAAAAAAAGTATTGAAAGTACTTGGCAGTCTATTTGAATAGTAATCATGCATAAAAAGGTCACTGTCTAAATATATTAAATCCCCTTATTTAAGTAGCCCCAACTTGCAAAAAAGAGGACTAGAATGAGAATTAAAATCAGAAAAGGTTATTATTCCAATTGCTTGTTTTTTTTGTAAATTATTAGGAGGCCGTAGAGAAGTTGGATTTGTATTTCCCCTGGTAATTAAGCTATAAGCCAAAAAAGGATAAATAAGTGTATAGTATAACTACTGAACAAGGACCTGTTGGCTAACAAAATATGTAATTTTAGAAAGTATTCCAATACAGTGCGTAATTTTTTTGGAAGTATGCAAAATGTGGTTCTTCCAACTGAGATGTAGGTCATTATGTAGACCTAAATATTTAATAAATTTTTCTTGTTTAATCTCCTTATTGGCAATTAACAATTTGACCATGTGACTTGTTGACTTTTGAGGGGGGTGAAAAATAATAAAATTGGTCTTGTCAACAGTTAATGAGAGCTAATTTGCCATAAGCCAGTTAGAGACAAATTTTGAGATTATTATTAATAGCATCCCCTAGTTCAGCTAGACTACGATTGGAATAAAATAAAGTTGTATCATCTGGATATCGGAGCTCTGATATAATTGGTCTGAAGGGTTTCCAACTGCGTTCCAGTATCCTTTCCCTCTTTAGCTCATCTGAAATCTCTGTAAAGAAGTCGATGCCTGCCTTGTTTCTCCAAGGGCTCATTTGTTTCCTCCAAGGCCTCCAGGGAAAAGATGGTTCGATTAACAGCAGTTCTAATCATGGAAAAGTGAAAATTAGCATCTTGAAACTGTCATGATAAAGATGCGAGAACTGGCAGGATGGCATTGAGAATAAAAGGCCCCTAATAAATTTCACCTGCTTGAGTTTAGTTATTAAGCCAATAGCTGTGGCATCATCAATCTCTTGAAGGGACAGAAGGGTAGCTTCATAACTCTGCAGGGCTGCAGTGACAGAGGCATCAAAACTGAGCTATCGTGTCTGGCATGCCTTCTTCAAGCTTTTGGCTAATAGCTTCATTGTTTTCTCACTTAAGATTGGCCTCTTTCAGCTCAATTTGGCACTTGAGGAAACAAGCCATTTTCTTGGGGGGAATTGTGAAAATAGTACCAAAGTTTCGTTAAAATACCTACTTCCTTGACGATGTACTTTAGCTTCTGGCAGGTGTCTGTGCATGCTAGTGCTAATCAGTGGCAGACACAGTACATATTAGCAGCTTACTGTTCCTTTGCCTCAGCTTTGCAGCAACTCCACTTGTCTTTCCTACCATTACACTTGTCCCATCAGTGGACAGGCCCATCAGAGTACTTATACCCAAGGGTCAGCCTGCCAAATCCTTCCTAACTAGCCCTGTAATGGCTTCTGAGTTGCAACTTAAAACGTCTTTTAGCACATTCTGAGAAGGCAGGATCATTTTTCTAACGGATAAGTTTTCTTGGTCCCAAAACTGGATAAATGAGATCTGCTGGGAGGACACTACTATATCTCAGCTTCATCAATCAGCATACCAAAGCTCTTGGCTTTCCTGGCCTCCTTTGAAAGGGTTTGCATTACGGTGTCACCAAGGGTCAAGTAGATTTCTCTAACAGAGCCTTGGGAATGATGGAAGAAGTGTTTAAGGTGGGAAATACCTAAAACCTTTTCCAGAAAACTAATTGGGGGGGTAAGTTTTCGATTAGCAATGAATTCTTTCATAAGAAAGAAAGCAGTGGCAATATATTGTGAAGAACTGTGGTTTAAACTTTATATTTTTTCTACGTAGTTTTGATGAAAAACAGGCATCCGTTGTAAAGGGTCTGCCTGTATTGCTGAGGAATTCACAATCAAAGCCATGTGCTTCTTCAGGGAATCTTTCTTTAGCCTTTTGGAAGGACTTTCGATGAATGTCATCGACTCATTCTGGGCATTCTTCATATTGTGCTTCCTTCAGAGAACACAAAAAAATCTATGGTTTTCCGTAGAGCAAGTGGACCAGTAGGGTGGATTCAGCATCCATTTCTTCTAAAACTTGTCGGGTTTCTTTTTTTCCCTTTTTGTTTGCATCATCTGCAACTCAAAGTCGCTCCTGTTCTCTCCTGCTTAAGCAAAAACTTCCAGAGATCCTGCAACCAAAGAGGTTGGAACGTTTTCTTCCGACCACATTTCCTTAACAGAGGAGGTTACTTGATGCAAGTCCAAATGATAGAGTCTGACATTTTTTGCATGAAACATCGATAATCTATTATATTCGCCAACAAAAAGGTACTGGGTCTGATTAACAAATTTTAAATAGATTCGATAATGCTCACTTGATTTACTGGACTGCACCTCTGTTTGATTTCGAAAGCAAACTTTTGCCAGATAAGTGCAAAAACCATAAGTTTGTTTGACATTTGATCTAAAATTAAAGACTGAATGCCAGCGAGTACAAATTTTGAAGAAAGAGTCACTCGGAAGCTTTCTTGTGTCTTTTATTCTTCATTCTTAGCGAAAGATTAGTTAAAAGCCATGTAAACAAACCCCATTGATTGCATCTACCAGGGTTTTCAACTGTTTTGTAAAGTAGCGGACATACTTCTGAAAGCACCGGACGTGAATTTTTTCTTGGCGCCGTAAGGCGCAAGCACCTAGGGGGGTCTGGGGGCATGCTCCCCCAGGAAATTTTTAAAATAGAATACTCAGAAACGCCATTTCCAGCGTTTCTGGAACCAAGGAAACAGTTTCCTAGGCAATGCTGGTGCTCACTAAAATTCTCTTTAAAAAGTAAATTACTGAATGAAAATGGTCAGTTGGTAAGGGGAGGGGGAGGGAGAATGGCAACAACAGAATTTTCATTGGCTTATCATTGCGAATTTATTTGATTTTCAAAAAAGATGTTTGGTAACTTGGGTTGTAGTCCATTCATCAAGAGTGTAGGCTATTCATCAAGGTCTGAGCCAAAAGCTGAATCATCACTGTCTGTGTCACAGTCCACCTCGCCAAGTCCAAGAGCAGCTGTGGCTATTTCTACCTCCTGTGAGAGAAAGAAATGAATAGCAACCGAGTAAGCACTCAGATCTTTTAAGTTTTAGCAGCAGCTTGGTTCAGTGAAAACACTTTTGAAGCTCGCAAAAAAGCGATTAGGTAATGACTCTTAACGTGAATAGCTTTAGTCGTGTAACTGACCTCTTCAGTGCGAGCATCAGCATCAACCTCGTGGTCTTCAATTTCATCTACAGCCTCTTGACTTTCATTGCCACTCAGCCTCTCTCCTTCTGAAGCACGTGTTTCACTGACCGACTCAACTTCAGGCACCTGCAAAATTTAAACCGTATTGTTGTGAGCATTCGACCATACAATACACTGCATCACTATTCAGGAAAAAATGTACTGTTATGTTACAAGGTTGTGTCAAAATAATGAGTACCTTGCTTTCCTTTGGTGAACGAGGCTTACGTCTGTTCTTTGCGGACAACCAGATTTCTGCCGCCCTTTGGACTATGTCAGTACACTCCTCTGTCCCAAGCGATGGGCCATTGATGCTCACATGCATAAGTGCATTTAGCATGTCATCAGTGAGTCGACTTCTCATTCTTGTTTTGATGCGTTTAATAGCACTTCCACCTCTTTCAGGCCAACAATTGCTAAGGGGCATTGTCCATGCAGCTTCCGCCACCATAAGAAGTTCTGAATAGGTATCCTGGTAGTTCTTGCGCCGCGCAAGCAACCTTTGTAAGGTCCAGTCTGTTGTGGTGAGAATGTTGGTATCTTCAGGGCTTCTGTCATTCGGCTGCAACAGAGTTTGTGGCACTTGTTTCTTCCAAGCAACCATTTCAA
>NC_133202.1:20381641-20414141 GCF_958299795.1 Porites lutea
GGTGATTGTTGATTTTATCTATTGGTTCAGCTTACATTCATGTCAAAGTGGCCACGTCCTATTTGTCACGCAATATGATAACAACACGTTTCCGACATTATTTGCATTTTTTGATTTTACTCCAAACTACATGATTATCTCATGCACTGTATTGCTGAAAAGTAATTTTTATAAGTAATAATTTATTTCTTTTCTCAAACAAGCACATGCCATATGGTCATCACCCTCCAAGAAAGAGAAACAAAAGCTAGTTTTGTCATATAAACCAGGTTTCAAAAGCGTGATGTATGATTAAAAAGCTGTTACGATCACTGAAATGTGTTTGTTTTCAGGAGGGCACGTGACGTGATTCAAGGATGCTGGCTGATTCCAGATTACTGCCTTTGTTAGAACACCATGCTCTCTCTCCAGCAGGCATGGCTATGCGCATTTCTGTTGATCCTGCCTATTTATTCTAATCGAGCCTAGCTGATTTCCCCCGAGAGAAATGTTGTGCTGACCCCTCAGATGCAGACCTTCTAAATCTTCAATGAATCAAGTCAGAGAAGCCCTATAGTGGCTTAATAATGATGTTGCAATATCTAGTAAGTGTATAGATTTTTAAAAAAAATTGAAGATAGGGTTAAGCTTTGTGGAAAAATTTATCTTGTTTCTGCTATCCTTGAAATACAATAACATGCCTCTACGGAAATATGACAGAGTATTAATTTTTGGTGCAGATGCGTAAAAAAAAAGAAAATAAGAAAAGAGCTGATGTCACTTTTTGGCTTAATTTGTCTGACATTGTAGACAAAAGGTGTTAAATAGCAGTGATCATTGCCAACATTTCTTCCTGTGTCTTGGACTGGTGCCTGGATTTGGTTTCGTTTCCTGCTTTTCCCTTCCATTTCTTGGTCTCCCTGGGTCCCCGGCATGCCCTTTTTCTGGTTTCCTCACCTGCAGCGTGATCTGCTTCAGCCCTCTGTTTGTTGGTGAAACAAACATCCTTTGTTTCCGCCTCTTTGCCTCTCTAGTTTGCTGTCTTCCACATTTACTCCACTACACCTTGCTTCATTTCTGCACTTTGCCTTGAATTTTTCAAGCATCAGATTGAAGTGCACTGGAACACTGTCTTGGTGAAAGGTGTTGACGGGCCAAAGATGACTCGTAACCTCGTGATAGTGTGATACGTGACCTTATAGTTGCTCTAATAAGGATATCTCCCAGAGATTTTGCTCTTTTACATGAAATGATGGGAGGCTCGTATATTTCTCTCAATAGTGGTTGATTTTGAATTAAATGCCATTTGCTCATTAAGATGTTTTTAAAGTTCGGGAAAGCAGGGTGGTATGTGGCAACAAAAGGCAGAATTGTCTTTCGCACCTCATTGTTCATTTCTAAGGCCGACTTTCATTGAGTAAATTTAACCTCAGAGGTGATTTTTCTATGAGATTGTGAGGATAACCTCTAGTGCGAAGGCTTTTTTTTGAAGTTGTAGATATTCTCAGAGAAAAGTTTTAGCTGAGGAGATGGTTCTCAGAAGTCTGAGGGCTTTGCCCTTTTTTGAGACCTTTTCTGACCCCGTGAGGGTTACAGGAAGAGAAAAGCGTGTATTGAAAAGTCTCTGTCAGTTTGAAATGCATGCGAAGGTCAAGGATTCCTTGATTGTGCAGTCTCTCGCCTTTGTAAACAGTTGTATCCAGAAAGTTAGCCTCTTTATCAGATATTTCAGCCGTAATTTTAATTGTAGAGTGATGCCAGTTTCCTCTCAGTTCTCCACAATGAGAAAATTAATATCGTCAATGTATCTTCTCCGCTCAAGAGGTTTAGTTTTGCTAAGGTTCAGTATTTCTGTCTCTACCGCCAACATAAAGATATTGCCAAAAGCAACTGCCATCTTTGTGCCTATTGTGGTTCCATGTGTCTGGAGATAGTTTTTGCCATTGAATTCAAATGAATTCTCTTAAAGAATAAGTTTAAGGATTCTTCTGAGGGATTGGGTGGGGTTAAGGGTGTTTTCCCCATAGAAAGTTTGTTATGCTCTGCATACTGTGTTTGTCCCTCTTCCAACTGTTGAAGCTTACACTCGTGTGGTCTCTGAGTCAGGGTCTACTGATAAGAAGGGCTACTGGATTAGAAAGCGTAAATTTAAGAACAAAAAACAAACAGAGACACGAAAGAAAACCTGCAAAGATATTAGAGCTATGAAAACGAAATCCAATAGAAAATACATAAAGAACCTCTCCAATCTAGAACTTACATATGATCAGATTAATCTGCTCTCTTGGGGATTAAAATTTGTCGCTACGCCTATAAAAAACAAAACCACATTGAAAAAACAACTTCTTACAGACTTAAGAGATTTTGCTAGGAGAATGTGGCTGCAGTATATATACCACGGCGAGGACAAAAATATCCACCCCTTCTTCATTAGGACATCTAGTTTGCTGTCTTTCACATTCACTCCACTACACCTTGGTCCATTTGCCTTGAATTTTTCAAGCATCATATTGAAGTGCTCTGGAACAGTCTTTTTGGTCGTGGTAAACTTCATCGTGCTTTCATTGAGGCAATCAGCAGTTCTCAACTACACTTTCCCTCTTTTAGCTGTCAGTGGTTTATAGATCCATGGTTCAGATACTCTTGCTTCTTTTGCAAAAACAAGGATGTGAACTTCGGTCCACTCCATGATAGAACTAAAACAGTAAAAAGCGTCATAAAAATGTGTCATGTAAAAATGTTGCATCTTCAAAACCATGCTTTGCATGCCAATTTTGGTATTTCGCAAAAAAGCTGATGTAAATACTTTGCTGCACAACAATTAACTATCCACTTAATGTTACTAATAACAATTAAGTAGCTATGCACTAAAGATTATTTAGTAGGAAAACTTGGTTGATGCCTAACCTGATTTTCTTTAAACTGGCGATCATTATCACCAGAATTCCTGAGTAGTTCACCAACATCTGGACCCTTGCAAGCATTTAAATCAGGACTGAAGACAATACTTTTTAAAATGGCCTATCTTTAGATGGGCATTTGCTTTATTATTTTGCATACTAATATATATTTTCTTTTATTTTTTTTTGTTCTCTATTTTTTTGTAGTGTGTAAGATGTAATCAGTAATTATTTTTTAATTATATGCAATTGTAGAAATTGAAATAGTGGGATGAAATTGTAAAAACTATTTTATAGTTAGTATAAGGTTTAAAATTGTAAAGCGCTATGAATAATTAGTATTAATAGCTCTATATAAATGAATTATATTATTATTATTATTATTATTATTATTATTATTGCAAAAGAAATGATAAATTATAACTGTTATGGTGCCATTTTACTCACGTTTAATTTATAAAAAATGGTCTTTCAATCTATCTCCCACACCCATGATTGTTAAGTGTCTCCCCCTGTTTAAAAGGTTCCTGTTGTTTACCAAGCAGGGGCATTCTAAATATAGGAGGTTGACGCATTAGAGGTCAAGAGGAGGTTTGCTTTGATACCATTGTGGGGAAAAAATGAGAAATAAGGCAATGGGGTGAGGGAAAAGCAATTTTTCTGAGCAGCCGGCTATGCGTGATAATGCTGGGTTCTAGTCAGTTCTAGGGCCTTTAGAGACAATTTGTACCTTCAAGGCCTTTGAAAGGGGACAAACAAGAACAACTGGACTGGGGGCCAATTTTTCCAATTGTTACAGGACATGTAATGTAATATTTTATTCCGTAATAATTAAATAAATGCCCTTTTCTTTTATGTATTACTTGTTGCTTCAATCACAATGCACAGATGAATGATAAAAGTATGTCGTCTCAAAAAAACGTGGAATCAAGCATCTCTTCTTATATAAATGAAAAATATGTTCGTTGGCTCTTACTCTTGGGACGAGATCATGACAGCTTTGACTATGCATCTGTCATTTTGTAGTGAAAATAACTTTCTTTGGTGAGTAATATTAGTCAATACAAAAGGTATCTAATACTCTTCTATCAGAAGTAAAGATCTATTCATTTCACTTAACAAAAAAAAACAAGCGAGGACCAAGTGCGTTGAAGAGTTTCTAGAGCTCCACAGATGACAAACCATCAGATTTCAAAAACTTCAAGCTTACGTTGCAGCTGCTGAAAAATTGCGCAAAATTCCCCAAGCTGATTTCTCGAAGTAACGGTACAATGCTGTCAAAGTTTCCTTGAAGCTGGAAACAAATTCAATTCCATTTGCAGCCTAGCTGGTGCATAACGCCAGCCTGTGGGCCATGCAATGAATATAAATGAGCTTCCATGGCGGCATTTTGGTGTTCATGCGATGTTAAATGTCTGGTGGGAGTCATCATTTTAAAAATTTAACCGTCCATATCACTTGCAAAACGGTTTTTCCTTTTTTTTCCACGGCTGAGGTTGACGTTTCTGTTGAAGATCTTTTGAAGAGGATAGTCTCTTGGAAAACATTTGTATGTAAACGTATTTGTATGTAAATCTTTTGTACTATAGTTTCAATGATTTATTGACATTTGTGAATGTAAACTGCTGGAAAAACATGGTGAAAATTGGCTGTCATCACATTCACGGCATGTCAATATTGGGTTATTTGTAGGAACGAAAAATACATGTTCCATGAAAGTCTTAGTTCAGTAGAAATCAAGTGAATTGGAGCAGTTCTCTTTTAGGTAACTGGAACTAATGTGTGGACAGAAAAACTTTATAACTATTACGGTTCAGACATTTCAGTTCGCCTTGTTCATACAAAACTAGAAAAAGTGTTGGTACAACCATATACAAATATGTTAACTGTAGTTATCCAAGAGAAACCATGTTAAGAGGTACACCTTGAAGGTGGTATTGACTCTGTAGCTACCAAGAACGTTTATCAGTCAATTTGACCTGTTTCTGCTTCACTGGTGCGTGTGTGTCTAAGTGTCTAAGTACAAGTTTAATGCAGGTGGTAAGCATTTCATCTGGATCATTACTGTATTTGTCGAGTGTGCTCCAGGGTATTCTATTTAAGTCACGATAAGAGCATTGGTGTCAACTTTTTTCAAGGAAAAGAAATCCAGACGTGTTTGCCACCTTTTATGCATCTCCAATTTGCATTTTGTTTGTGCTCCAAGACTGTTGGATTGTGATTACTGAGACCAAAGCTAGGTACTGAAGTATAAAGAACATATTCAGGATGTGTACAATAATGGTGATCAAGAAGGGTCTTTGATTATTCGGCAACATGCGTTGGTTTATCAATCATCTGATGTAGACTAAAATTTTCCATCAAATGTTTCAAGCATCTTGAGTTGGAGTTGTTTTGCAGCAGCAGATCAATGTTAAAACCCTCAACAAAATGTGTTTCTTTAGCATCAGCAGAAATGCACTCAACTAAACTGCATAGGGCCTTCAAAAAAAGCAGCACTGGTATTTGGTGGATGATACAAACAAGACAGAAAGAAGGAAGTGCATCGGTGTTGCTTAAGTTTGACACATATTTGTTCTTATTCATCTGATTCCAAATCATGTCTCCATTTCCCCTATGGACCATCACAAGCATAAATAATAACTTCACCGCCAGCATAGGACCTTGACTGAATGTTAGACTTTCCGTCCTTAAGAAAAAGATTGTAACCAGAAACACCGATTTCAACATCATTCCATGTTTCATCTACCCACGTCTCAGTAAGAGCTAAAATGTCAACAGAGCGCTTTACCAGTAAATTGTTCACTTATTTCTAAGGATGCTTTCCCTCTCTTTATCAGTAAGGTGTCCACAGTACTGAATAAGGGAATGAGTTCTATCATGACTATAGGCCCCGAGATTTTGAGGCATTTCTCTTGGTTTGAAGATTCTGAACTGAAGATTTCCAAGCTTTGACTTCAAATAAGTCAGCACTTCCAACAGAAATGTGTTAAACTGTTGACCAAGCATGTTGCCTGACTGTGTCAGTTAGAGTGAGTGTCCTTTGTCCTCTTCTCAAAAGAGCATAGCAGTTTACTTCCGAAACCTTCTGTAATAACATCCCCTTTGGATAGCCATGGTCACCCCAAGTTTTGCCATCATGTCTAACAGGGCCTCAATAGGGGACCCTTCCATATGGTGCTTCTTGCAACGCAAATCTTTCGGCAAGAGGCTAGTTTTGTTGCTGCTGGCAGGATGACTGCCATATGATCTGTTTTTATTTTTGTGCAACACGGAATACTTTTCCCAAACTAGCCCTCTCAATTTTGAAGACGTTAAATACAATATACCTCTATTTTAAATACACAACACCTCTTCTGTAGAAAGCCCATGAGAGAATTGCCTGCGGTTAACTGGCACAGTTCATTTACGCCAAGTTCATTGGTATCAACACCCACAACAGTGGTCAGTCCATGAGGTGATCAAAAACATAGTTGACTCATGAATAAGCTATGGTAAAAAGCGCAATGTTCTGTATTTTGGTGAGACTGGTAATAAATAACAAATACCATTAGCAAATTTAAGTAGGGCAGTAAAGCACATGCGAAACATACTGCTGTCTGTACAGCACTACAGTCACACTTGCAGTTATCATTGGTTGGTGTGTCAGACTTCTCAAATAGGAAAACTAAACAGCTGACAGCCTTCTTACTCCCTCTATTTTGTATACTCAGACTGCTGTTAAAAACACGAACAGTGCAACTTTCTCGTCACCACCCATTGCCTTTCGTTGTTTGTTTTTCTTCCTCTTACCTGATGTTGGTGGTGAAGGTGTTGGATTAACAACAACAACAACAACAACTTTATTTGTACTCCACATTGAATTATATATATATATAAAATACTATTACAAATAGAGAGAGTACAGGCACCCATAATAACCATTGAGGGCTAAAGAGATTGGGCAGCCTTATTTAAGTTATTAATAAATGATTTTGTTAAGGGTCAGGTACACACGACACAGCTACACAAAAAAAAAACTCGTTAATGAAAGAGAAAAATTCAGACAGTAAACAAAAAAACTAAGTGTGCCAGTATTAAGCAACGGAAAGCCAGAAAAAATATATTGATGATAAATTTGCAATTAATATTTGTCAATAAGAAGTGACTTTAGCTTATTTTTAAAACGTTTGAGAGGAAGGAGCTTGATGTCATCACTTATATCATTCCAAACTTTAACACCCTGGAACCATTTGTTTAAAATTCCATACTTTGTTCTGCAATCCTTGTCAAAAATCTTGAAACACTTGTGTCCGTTACCCCTTCCCCAATGTTGATTTGGGTATTACAGTGGTCTCAGTGCTTCAAAATACGCGTGGCTCAACATCAGGGAGGGAGAGGGCACATTACAGTGTGAACAAAAGTGTGAGGAGTAAATCTCAAGAACTTTCTAGAAAATTCAAGAGAACCGGTCTCTGTTTCAACGATTTGTGACGAGTATTGTCTGAAGGGCGTGGACGGGTATGGCAAACGTACTATGAAGAGTAACTATTCTCGCCTACAGTGTTTACGTGATGAGTGTTCTTGTTTTGACTGTTCTACAGTACTAGATATGAAGTAGCAGGTAAATAAAGAAGCTACGCATACTTTTGAGGACAGATGATTTTAAGGTACTTTTGTGCTAAAACACTTAGTGGTACGGGTCTGCCTATTAGCAAATCGCGATAGTGTTTAAAGGTATAATTGATAGCATTACTCGTGCACGTGCGTATTATTTATGTCGGATTAAAGGCCTATCCGTGCAAACAGTTGCCAGCCTGTGCAAAATTTCGGCTGTGAGTGTTTATAGAATTGAACATGAGAAAACTTGTAAGAGGCGTACTTCTGAGGAGACGGGTAAAAGAGGTCACCATAACAAGCTAATTGAGCGGGACAAAAGACAACTGATGCGATGCATTACAGTTTTGAGGAAAAGAGAGGGGAACTTTACCTGTAAAGCAATTATGGACGAAGCTGGAATTCAAGAAAAGGACGTATCTGTAAGAACAGTTTCTCGTTTTCTCAATTCACAAAATTACTACTATTTGCAGACTCGCAGAAAGGGGCTCATGACAGTGGAAGACCACATCAAAAGGGTTAAGTTTGCAAAGTACATGAAAGCGAACAACAGCCAGGACATTTGGACAGAGGGAATTGCCTTTTATCTGGATGGAACAGGATTTACGTACAAAAGAAATCCACTAGATCAGGCTTGTGCACCAAAAGCTTGGTCTGGAGAAAGAAATCTGACGGTTTGGCTCCGAGATGCATAGCAAAGGGCCACAAAGAGGGGACTGGGGGCAAAGTCTTTTGACTGATGGTGGCAATTTCTTACAATAAAGGAGTTATCTGCTGTGAACCATACGAGAAGATGAATGGACATTATTTCGCTGCATTTATAGATAACCATTTTGATCGTCTATTCACAGCTGCTGACAAAGGATGTACCTGAACATTTTTACAAGATGGGGATCCCTCTCAAAATTCAGCTTTAGCTCGTGCAGCGATGCAGTGCACGAACAGTACATTAATGAAACTGTGCCCAAGATCTCCACATCTTGCAGTCATTGAAAATGTGTTTCCCATGGTGAGTAGGATGTTAAAAAGACAAGCATTGCAGCAACAACTACGCTGAGAAACATTTGAACAGTTTAAGAGTCGTGTCATCAGTACATTTCACTCTATACCTGTAGAAACTGTGAACAATTTAATACGCTTTATGCCGAAACGAATTGATATGGTGATAAGAAGTAAGGGGAAGCGTATAAAATTTTAAAGAAATACCACTAAATGCATTCTGTGGATAATTGCGTGAGATTTCTTCTCGCAAAATGTTAACTTTCAGGGAGAAATAACTAACTTACTATTCGCCAAAAATAAGGGAGGAGGGGTGGTGTTGCATATTACAAAACATAACGGGGTTAAAATTGCTCAGATGGCCATGAAGACAACGTTTAGTGATTTTTACATAGCAGATTTATTTTTTGCAGCTAATTTATCAAATTGATCCAGGTCTTTAAATAAACGACTTGAGTGTTCGGTGAAACTGGAGAAGGTGATTATTCTTATAGCTTTGTTTTGCAAATTAGATAAAGGTTGCAAAGTTGACTGATATGCATTACCCCAAGCAATTACACAGTAAATAAAGAACGGCTCTACTAAGGTATAATACAAGCTGAGTAAGGTTTTTGTGTTCAGGAAATAGCGAAGCTTAGAGAGAATGCCTATACTTCTTTTGATTTTTTTGGCCGTATAGTTTATGTGGCCCTTTCCAACCAACTTTTGAGTCTATATAAACTCCAAGGTGTCTAATGCAATTTTCTTCAGTTAATGATTGATTATTTATAAATAGTATAACCTTTTTGGGAATTCGTTTTTGCACTGGATGAAAAATGACAAAATTTGACTTTTCAATATTCAGTGAAAGCTTATTTTATTTGTACATAAGCAAGCTCACTGTTAATTTCACTTTCAAGAATGTTAATGTCCTTATGCTTAAAGAATAAATTTGCATCATCTGCAAAAAGGTGAAAATCCAGTTGTTCTGAGCAATTGTGTAAGTCATTGATATAAATTCAGAAAAGACGAGGCCCAAGTACTGATCCTTGAGGTACCCCACAGCAGAGAGTTTGTATATCAGAATTTACAGAGCCAAGTGACACCGTTTGCATTCTGTTTCTCAGACATGAGGTAAACCAGTCTTTAACAACACTTCTGATACCATAGAATTGAAGCTTTGAAAGTAAAATGTTGTGATTAACAGTATCAAATGCTTTGCTGAAATCTAGGAATATTCCACAAGAGTAATCATAATCTTCAATAGCTTTTTGCACCTGGTCGATAATGTACGAGAGTTTTACCAACCCTACCCCTCACAGTTTTGTGACGTTAAGCAGCACTACCAAATTAGGGCTAGGGCTACCAAATAAGGTAATGAGCACGTGTGTGCTGAGTAAGCTAGAACTGGACGAGTCGTAAAAATATTGTGAGCGCGAGTTTTCCTTTGAGGTTTTTTCATCGAGTTTCGTGAGAGTTTGTGAGTCGGATTGAAGCGGAATAAACCAGGAAACCATGGTATTGTGAGTTCTATGGGCTGTGTTATTGTTCAGCTCATTTTTGGTGCAGAGACCAGGACGCGCTGAAGAAATACACAACGCTAGCGAGACAGTTCGAGAAGCGAAGTGATCCTTTCTCGGAGTCAAAACAAACATGAGCGACAGCGAAGAATCGAGCGACGAAGAACAACGTATCATAAAAGAGATCGACAAGGAAATTGATAAGGTCAAGTACTTCATGGAAGAGATAGATGAACTGATCGAAATTCAGGATTATTCGGAGATGGAAATAGTCAACAAACGAGCTGTGAAAATCATTACAAAGCTATTGGATCTTATTTCACAGGCAGAAGAATTAAAAATTGAGCGAGGATTGCCGCCTCGGACGGTGAGACAGTGGAGAAAAGACATTAAATCAAGGTATGCAGCATCTGTTAGCGAAAACGAGAGGCTTAGAAAGTGTTTAGATGATGAAGAGGAAGAAGTTACGCGACAAAAAGAAGATTTGAAGCGGCAGCAACAGTTGGAAGATGAGCGGCGATTGTACGTGTTATGTGAAAAACAACAGGAACACGAGCGTGAGTTGTGGAAGGAAAAGCTTGAAGCTGAATTACTTGTGGCAGAAAAGAAATTAGAAATGGAGAAAACAGCTGTTTCCAGCACCACAAAGTTACCAAAATTAAAGATAACACCGTTCAAGGGTACCGCCGGCGACTGGATTAGATTTGAAAACATGTTCCTGACGCAAGTTGATGCGAAGTCGATTTCCGACGAAGAGAAATTCGGGTACCTTCTAGAATCCGTTAGCCCGAAGGTGAGAGACAGAATTGCAAATTTAAAGCCTGGAACTGTTGGTTACAATACAGCGTGGGATAGACTAAAGAAAGAATATGGGCAAACAAAGGTCGTCATGAAGGCGCACATGGAAGAAATCATCAATTTATTTCCAGTCAAGGGCTCCAATTATTTCAAGGTGCAAGAATTCTACGAGAAACTGAGTAGGAACTATGACGCCCTTCAAACCCTCGAAGAAGGCCAAAAGTTACAAGGGTTTGTTATGACTACGCTCAACAAGCTACCTCACGTAAAGCCCGATCTGGTGAGAGTGGATGACAGTTGGGAGGAATGGTCCATGGAAGACCTGATTGATGCTCTGCAGAAGTGGCTTAGGAGAAATCACGTCGAAAGCAGCAAATGAGAAAAACATCTTTTCTCACAGAAGCAAGGAGATAAACTGAAACCCTATTGCCTTTTCTGCCGAAAACAAGAGCACTGGAGTGAGGACTGTACCCTAGTAACAGCATTAGCGGACAGGAAGAAGTTCTTCATAGACCACAATTTATGTTTTAATTGTGGAAGGCAAAACCACAGAGCAGACCAGTGCCGTAGGTGTGGCTGCGCCAAGTGTAAACACAAACACCATAGAAGCATATGCGATAGACCGGAGAGGGAAAGCAGTAATCCAGATGGAGTGTCATTGACAGTCTACTCCAATTATGCAGAGGAGAAAGTGCTACCTGCGATTATTCCCGTCAGTATTGGGGGGCAAGTGCTTTGGGCTTACCTAGATACAGGATCTGGACGCAACTTCATTTCGCGTGAAGCAGTCAAGTTGGTAAAGTTGAAACCGACACGTCACGAGACTCGCGAAATCTTGACAGTCAATGGAACCAAAGTCCAGACAATGCCAATCTTTGACACCCATATTAAGTCCCTGGACGGGAAATCATGCGAAGAGGTGGAATTCACTGGATCGAAGTTAGCTGATTTTACTACAGTGAGAAGACCAGACATGAATCAGCTGAAGTTGAAGTACTCACATACACAAGACAAGCGGTTCTACATGACGTCCACAGGAGAACATCAGATACACCTCATTCTCGGAGACGGTGTTTATAGCAGAATAAGGACGGAGAGAGTATTCAAAGGGCACCCGGGAGAGCCGCTGGTAGAGGAGACAACTTTCGGTTGGGTGGTCCATGGGGGAGACGAATATGGGAGTGGAAGCAGCTGCATGTACATGAGAGAGGTTAATGACTATGAGAAACTGTACAGTTTGGATGTACTGGGAGTCGAGGACCGGGGAGAGAATGATCAGCTGGATGTTCTGCGTGACTTTAAAGAGAGTGTTGTCAGAAAGCAAGATGGAAGGTATGAGGTTGGTTTTCCTTGGATACCGGGAGCTACATTAACGAACACAAATGAAGTACTTAGCAGAAAGCGGCTTGAAAACGTGGAGAGAAAGCTTTCAAGAGATAAGAAACTGAAAGGAGAGTATGGTGGCATAATTGAAGAGCAACTCAGAGCAGGGGTAATCGAGGAAGCACGTCAGATTCCATCTGGAAAACGTGTGTTTTACATGCCTCACAAGCCAGTTGTAAAGCAGAGTGCAGTTACGACTAAGGTTCGCATGTGTTTGACGCAAGTGCTAAGCCCCAGCCTTTGACCTACAGCACCAATGATTGCATGTTCACTGGTCCTCCGTTGCAGCCGCTTCTTTGGGACATAATTATTAGAGTGCGAATGTCCACAAGTCTGCTCCTTGGAGACATAGAAAAGGCGTTTCTCCAGATAGGTGTGAAGGAGGAGGATAGAGATGCAGTCAGATTCTTGTTCAACATTAAAGGAACAGAGAAACATTTAAGATTTACACGTGTACCTTTTGGAGTTGAAGCAAGTCCTTTCCTACTGGGAGCCACTCTGCAGCATCACTTTGAACAACAAGGGTCAGAATTTGAAGAGACAGTGAGAGCACTTAAGGAGAACACTTATGTTGACAATCTCATGCAAACGGGAGGAAATGTAGAGAAACTCATGCAGTTCAAAGAAGAGAGTACTGCCATACTTGAGTCTGCCAGGTTTCCGGTGCACAAGTGGGAATCTAATGTCAAGTTTCTTGAAAGTGAAGGCATGCCAAATCCAAGCAAGATCCTCGGACATGTGTGGAATAAGGATGATGACACACTGGAGTTGCTTGCAAAGCCTTTTCCACAAGAACATCCAGTGACCAAGCGCACTATACTCAGTTACCTAGGAACTGTCTATGACCCACTCGGCATAATCTCGCTCACCATGGCGGAGGGAAAGCATATTTATCGAGAAGCCTGCGATGAGAAGAAAGGCTGGAATGCAGAAGTTTTCCCCAGATTGAAGAACCAGTGGTTAAGGTGGACGAAGCAACTTAAAGATGTAAGAGTGCCTAGAAGTATTGCTTCATTTGTTGGAGAGATAGGAGCAGTCCATTTACATATTTTCGCAGATGCCAGCATTCTAGCATGCTGTGCAGCAGCTGTTGCGGTGGTAGAACATGAGGCAGGCCTGACCAAAGGACTTCTGACCTCAAAGTCGCGGATATCAAAGAGAAGTACATCAATAGCAAGACTGGAGCTCGTGAGTGGCCACATGGCAGTAAACATGGCGAAGAACCTCAGCACTGCTCTCCAGCAATGGCCCATTCAAACCATCAACATTTGGATGGACAGTATGGTAGCACTATATTGGATAACCAATCCTGGGAGAGGATGGAAGGTGTTTGTATCAAACAGAGTAAAGAAGATAGCAGAAACCGCTGGTCCAATGAGGAAGAGAGGAAGGTCACCCAAGAAGCAGTTCTCCGCACACAAGAGCGCATGTTCGATGAGTGGGATGCCTTGTTAGAAAGAAGCACCTACTGGCGTACAATGAGAGTAACAGCATGGGTGTTACGCTTTATCAGAAACTGCAAAGCGAGAAGAAAGTCAAAGAAGATGTCAGGGCCATTAGTTACGGAAGAAATCACAACTGCAAGTGACTACTGGGTAAAGCGAGTTCAGAAAGCAGAGGATACTTGTCTGAAGTCCCCAGGATGGAAGTTGGTCAAAGATGACTGTACAGGAGTTCTCAGGTGTGAAGGCAGAATTAAAGGATATAGGCCGATTTACCTTCCTGGTGGTCTACTTGCAGAGAAGCTTATCCTTCACATCCACAATCAGGTCATGCATCTTGGTGTCGCGAACACGATGGCAAGCGTGAGAGAGAACTGGTGGATACCAAAGTTGAGAGCGAAAGTGAAGAAGGTCATTAAGAACTGCAACATCTGTAAAGTATACTCCACCAAACCTTATGGAGTGCCATCAACTAGTGCTTTGCCAGAATATAGAACGGAGGGGAGCAGACTGTTTGAAGTAACCGGAGTGGACTTTGCCGGACCCTTGCTGTACAAGGTCGGTAAGAAAGAAGAAGGAAAGTGCTATGTCATTATTTTCACCTGTGCCAGCTCCACAGTGGTCCATTTGGAAGTTGCAAGAACCCAAACGGCAGAGGAATTTAAGAGTAAGCTGAATGCCTTTATTTCGCGACGAACAAGACCTCGCATCATCATCTCGGATAATGCCAAAGTGTTTAAGGCTACAGCAGATTGGATCAAGACAGTGAGAAGTGAGAAGTTGCAGAATTACTTAGCACGTGAGAACATTCGCTGGCAGTTTAATCTTGCAAAGTCACCCTGGTGGGGAGGAATCTATGAGAGATTGATTAAGGAGATAAAGAAGACCTTGCATAAGACCTTGGGGAGGTCACATCTTTCCTATGAAGCATTTGAATCAGTCATCATGGACATCGAAAGAAATTTGAACAATCGCCCCTTGACATATGTTGAAGCAGAGAGAGAGGAAGAGGCGGTACTTACACCAAACATGATCTTGTGGGGACGAGATGTGTATGCTGTAGAAGACACCGAAGGCTCAGATGGAGAGAAGCTAACAAGGATGGCCAAACGATTGGAAAATGCTAAGGCCAATGCATGGAAACGCTGGAAAAGGGAGTATGTCCATAGCCTAATGGAAAGTCACAGGCTTAACAAGGAAACGGGAACTATACCTCAAGTGGGAGAAATTGTACTCATCATTGGAGACGAAAAGAACCGCGGAGAATGGAGAAAGGGAAAAGTAGTGCGTCTTATCAAAGGCAAAGATGATGTTGTTAGAGGGGTGACATTGTTACACAAAAGGCACACTATTGACCGCCCGCTTCAGTTAGTTTGTCCCTTGGAAATCAGAGTGGTGGAGAATGTTGACCAATCTCAAAGGGGGGAGAGAGATCAAGCTGATGAAGGAGAACAGAGACCAAGACGAGCTGCAGCTCAGAGGGCTGCTCAGAGAATCACAGAACAATTGCAAGAAGAAGAGAATTGATAAACTGAACTGTGTTTGAGTATAAACCGGACTGTCATATAGCAAATCGGATTAGTTTCAAGTTACGTTTGATTGTAAAAATTGCGTGCTACAATTTTTAGGGGAGTTGTGTACGAGAGTTTTACCAACCCTTCCCCTCACAGTTTTGTGACGTTGAGCAGCACTACCAAATTAGGGCTAGGGCTACCAAATAAGGTAATGAGCACGTGCGTGCTGAGTAAGCTAGAACTGGACGAGTCGTAAAAATATTGTGAGCGGGAGTTTTCCTTTGAGGTTTTTTCATCGAGTTTCGTGAGAGTTTGTGAGTCGGATTGAAGCGGAATAAACCAGGAAACCGTGGTATTGTGAGTTCTATGGGCTGTGTTATTGTTCAGCTCAATAATACTTAGTACTGCATGATCACTTGAATGGTGTGAACGGGAACCAAATTGCTTGTTTTAGATTAGGTACCTTTTTTTCTGAGAAGTCTGGCAACCGACTGAACATGAGTTTTTTCTAGCAACTTATAAATACTGATAAAAGAGAAATAGGCCTATAATTGCTACGGTTTGTCTCAGAGTCCTTCTTAAAGACTGGTATTACTCTAGCCAACTTGAATTTATCTGGGATAATTCCAGTAAGAAACTATGTATTAAAATATAATATTACCTGTAAGGGACCTGCTTATTTGGACTTAAGGATTTTTAGAATTGAAATAGGAATACTAAAAGGCCCCACAGCTTTAGCTTGAAGTTGAGCTATTTCTAATTGAATTTCATCTGCAGTGACTGGGCACAGAAACAAACTATCACATATGGGAGGTGGCATAAACTCAGCAGTTTTTGTAGCACTGGGAATGGAACTTGCAAGATTACCACCTATATTGGCAAAATAATTATTGAATGCATTAGCTATTGCTTTGGGATCAGTTATTTCACAATTTTTCCAGACTATTTTGCTTATTGATTGATTTACCTGTGGGTTAATTTGAACAATTTAATTCCTTGCCAGATTTGTTTCCCATTATTTACGTGAATTGAAGAGAAATTATTGTCATAACTTCTTTTACTTAATTTAATTAAATGATTCAATTTGTTCCTGTAAAATTTAAATTTAGCATGGTAGTAGGTAGATTTAGTCTTTAGGAATTTCTTAAATAAACCAATCTTTATTCTGATAGAGGTCCTGATTCCAGAGGTTATTCAGGGTTTGGATCTACTTTTTAATCCTTGACTAGATAATTGCTTGATTGGTGTATGTGTATCAATAACCTCAGATATTTTATTATAGAAACTATCAAACATACTACTTGGTTTGTAAACATCTCGAAGTGAGACATCCCAGTTTCTTGATTGAATGTCAGTAACTAGGGCTTGCTTATCAAAGTTTGAATAATTGCGTTCAAAAACCTTGATGTTTGCTGGTAGAGAGGAAAGTTTACTTACGATAAGAAAATTTGGTAGATGGTCAGATAAGTCATAACATAAATTTCCATTGATGGAAAAGTACTTAAGAGAATTAAAGAAAATATTGTCCTTGTTGGCTGCAGAATTTGAGGTTGAAAGTAATATGAGCCCAAAGTATTCAGGACATTTTCTGTACTAGGATGTGATTCAAATTTGAGGAGATCTAAGTTGAAATCTCCTAACAAAACACAATATTTCTTTTCACAATGAATCTTATCAACTATCATGTTAAGGTGATTTAGGAAGTTATCCAAATTACCAAGGGGGTGCCTACAGAAAACCCCACAGATAGTGTTGTGCCCTGAATCATTTTGAATTTCGATCCATAGTGATTCATAGTCATTTTGAAGTAGTATAGGATATGGGGGTACGAGAACATTTTCAATATTCTGGATTTGACCTTGGGTTTTTGATGACGTCAGCATTTTCTCCGAATTGGATTCCAGGAATTTGACCTTGGGAATCCGGTTTGACTTTAATATTATCTAAGTCCAACCATATCACCATACTGAAATAGTTTGCGACTATATATTATTTTGGTTTTTGGGTCAGGATCTGGCTGATAGTTTTGATATTTATCCTCATTTGTGAATACAACATGAGAATGATTATTGGTTATTTTTTGAGTCCAAAATCCAACCTATCTATATTTGCTTTTGCAATCATATCCAATATTTTGTCGACTATTGGATTTTCAATTATTTTCTTTTTATAAGTATCTAAAATAGGATCTAAATAAAAGCTCTTGCCGCATTTATAATTGGCTTTTTCTATTGTTTGCTCAGGCTCAATGAGTACTGATCCTTTGTATCCTTCACAAGTATTTTTTATGATGCCAGATAGTAGTAATAACCCACGGCATGGAATTCTTGGTTCTTTTAGCTGGTTTAGTTGTTATAATGCTGATTTTAGAGCGGTTTTTGTGTGTTTTTGTACGACTTTTGACTTAATATTTGAGATAAGTCCCATTTCATTGGTCAACTTTTGTTTACTAAGGCTTACTCTACCATTTGGAGGAATATACATAGATATTAAACTAGTGCCTCCTGATAGAGATTGTTGTTTAGCTAAAAGACGGATAAAATCTTCCATATATATATTATGAATATAATTATGGAATGTAAAAAAGGTGTGTTAAATAGATACTGACTTGTTTTTAGTTTGTGATAATTTTATTTTTCAATTCGGTGGATAACTTTATAATGCATTTCTAGTGTGCCCTTATTATAAAAGTGTTTGATGCAATATTTACACGGCTCTCTGATGCCTTTCATATAATCATGGATATTCATGCATATTTTACCATAATCATTACTGAGTATAAATGCATAGCCATTATTAACGTACTTCTTCTTCATTTCCAGTTGGGCTTCTGACACATGATAATTATTAGTTGGTGATTTGAATTCAATACAGAGGCCGTTATAATCTTTGTGGTAATCGAGTACCATTAGATCGGGCTGTTCGCGGGTATATCCTTTCTTATATGAATCTAGTCTCTTATCCTCAGTATCTTGATTCTCTCCCAGACCGGCTACTAGTATGGAATCTGGATAATATCTCCTTATGAGGTCCACTACTTTATAATGGAGGTCAGTCTCATTGCCAATCATGATCATCTTATTCCAGGGACTATCAAACAGTTTATATTGGCCATATTTACGGTTAGATGGGAGGACTTGCGATGTTACCCAGTGTTTGAACTTTTTTGCAGATTCCAGTCTTGAGGATAATACTAAGGAGTAAAATCCAGACTCATTTTCAAAAGTATAGTAACGATTCTGTGTTTGGGACCTGCCATCCCCATTTTGGGTACGTCAGCTAATCAGTTGTTTATCCTCACTATCAATATGAATCCAGATAGCTTTTCTTACATTACTATAACCAAGGATCTCAGCAATATCCTTTCCTCGAAACCAAACATTTTGCTTATCATCAATAAATGATGTCAGCTCAATTTTTAAATCTTCATTAACAAACTTTTTTTCCATCATGCTTTTCATATATATAGGTTACATAAATATTATCATGCAGACCAAAAATATGAAAAGCATGATAGATTAAAAAGTATGGTGGGTCTGAGGTGCCGTTATCAGCACATTAGACCTAAGGCCCGTCGTGTAGACGCCCCTTAGTGAAATGTCCACGCCAACAATTGAGGTATTTTGTTGAGGTCGCGTTTCACGACCCCAACCTACTGTCCACGTTTTTTGAAGGCTGGTAGTTTACTCATTCTCCTCTTCCTCTTCCTCCGTTTCAAAGATTGCACCTAAAACGCCAGTTAATGTCATCTCAGCTGATTCCAGCTTTTTGGAGATTAATTTCTTGTGGTATTATGTCGCAATCTCTTCTTCCAATTTTTGGATTATGGTGAATAGTGCATTACGCTCGGATTCCTTACTCTGGATTTTAGTATCAAGCTTTCTTATATGATCGTCCATATATACTATTAGTTAGATAAATCTTGTAAGCTGCTCAGTGGAATCCAACTATTAAAGTCGTCACTATAACCCAACCATTTTACAAGAGGTTGTTTCTTCTTATAATCCCTCCGAATGACCTTTTCAATGCGAAATACATCCTGTTTTGCTGTCAGTAATTCTGGCTCATAAAAGCTGCCTTGTATTTCCTCATTAGTGAGATCTTTCAATCTGTATGTGATCGGGTTCGTGGATTGGATTTTATCGATCAGGAATATCTCCTCTGTCCATTTAGGTGTGTACCCTTTATCGAACACCTTGTACTTACTTATCCTAACTTTATCACCAACCTTGAATTTGGGCTTAAATGACAATTGCTTCACGATCATATCTCCATATAGACTGTAATACACGGTTCAATGGAACTGTGTTTGGTGTTATTATACTGCTCCAATATTTTTGGCAGTATGTCTAAATATACGGTATTACCCTGAACAGTAAACTGCTTCCACATTTTGGTTTTAATTGTACGGTTCCATCTTTCACATACACTAGATTTTTCCTCATTCTCGGTTGAATATAGTGTTATATTATTCTTTTCCAACAGTTCTTTCATATTTTTGTTATAATATTCTTTCCTCTTATCAGTCCAAAGATATTGTGGTTTACGGCCCTCTTTGAATATAGTTTTGAATGCTTCTGTGACAGTTTCCCCTTTCTTATCCTTTAATGGTACAATCCAGCCATATTTGGAGAATAGATCAAGTACCATGAGAAGATATCTATAACCTTTGTTCCATTTGCTGAACTGTTGCATCTCAACCAGATCTGAGCACCAAATTTTGTCAATACCGGTTGTAATAACACGCCGCCGAGTAAAGTTGTGTTTTATTGGTTTATGTAATTCGTCTGCTAATTGTTGTTGCCAACTGTTACTCAACGGCTTTTCTAGTTTAAACCAAGGCTGAGTTTCTGTTTTGTGTTTATTAGATTTCTAGCTAACCAGTGTCCCCATTGTCGTTCATTATAAGGAATGGCGTCTAACGATTTTACCATTTTACGGTCAGCTTTATTTTTGCAATTTCGGTTATCACCACAAACACTATAATCAACATCATGTTGCATGGCCACGGCATCGGTTGGCCCAGTTGGTTGATCATAAATTTCTAATATTTCACCAGTTTCTGGATTGTATCTGACTTAATTTTCGAGATCATTGTAAGGGCCTGTATACCGATGTCCTGGTAAGGTCCATCCGCCTGCGGGTCTTGGTAATTTACCAATCTGCTTGTGGATATCTATAGCACCACCATCAAGATCTTTCCTGTTTGTTTTGTAGTTTTTCTTTGGTCGTATTTTGGTTGATAATTGGTTAAGAGCTTGACAACTGACATTCTGGATTATTGGATTTAATTTGTCCAAAGCATAATCTATAGCTTTTTTCTGTAATTTAGGGTTTCTGAGCGCTTCTGACCCGTAATATCTCCCCATCTCAACTGCTTTTTTACCCATCCGTGGAAGCCTGTGATGTGCAAATGCATCCAGAGCATTACCAGCTACTGTCTCTATTACGCCTGCCCCTAGGACAGGCTGATCTAGTTTCCCTTCTTGACAAACTTAAACTTTTTTATTCCGCATTCAGCACAAGTGCACCAAAACATAAGTCTACCATTTTTGGCAGTTTTATAACCCGAAGGTTCTACACATTCTGTTTGCTTCTTTTGTTTAACACAATAAGATTTCACCATTATTATATATTTATGTTATATAATTATTGTCTAATCACTATCACTACCGTCTGGAACATAAGTTTCATGGCTACTATCTGACTCATAATCACTCTCACTCAAGGGCTCACGGTTGCAGCACTCGAAACATCCATATTGATTCACATAATGTGAAGTAACTTCTTGACAATAAACACAGAACTTTTCAGTCATCTTATGTATATGGATTACATAAAATAGTTTATCAGAATTTGGTGATTTATCATTTGATTTGTGAAACTGAATTTGGGGTTATGTATAACGTCTAATAATGATTTCCCTTTCAGCCTCTCCAGGAGATAATATAAGAACCAATAACCACACAAAACACTGTCTCTTTCTTGTATTTCATCTGACGAGTACACCACTTTTTTACCACTTGTTTTCAGAAAATATTTAATTTCATTGGGCATGATTAATCCAAACGGGTCAAAATATTCACAATATTGTTTATCCACGTTTCTATAACAAATCCAATGATTGCCCCCGCCCATTGAATCATCAAGATTAATTATTCCTGTTTCCAATTTGTGTATTTTATTTGGTAAATTATCGCGGCTGTAGATACCTCTGAAATATTTTATTCCTAATTGTTTGGCCCATTGTAACAAATCAATATTCGACAATGGTTTGTTTATGAATCTTACAGTATTGTTCCTAGAATTGGGATTGAATTGAATGGGCTGTTTTTGCCGAGCAGCGTTCCCTTTCCCTTTCTTTTTTTTTTTACTCCCGCACCAACTGGGTTTTCCGATGTTCCAAAGAAAGGTGGTGACGTGTAGGGATACGGATTATACATTCCATGGCCATTAGTTGTATTGGGAACATAAACAGATGTTGTATTAGCGGAACCGGTTCTGTCAGCCTGCAGTCCTTTTCCCGTCAATGCATTTAGTAACAGGGGGACTCCTATACTCGCTAGTAGAGTTCCTACAAAACCACCCTGCTGTGTTTTCGTCGGTCTGATAACTAATCCATTACCAGTTTGGAGAGCATTAAGAATATCCCTTTTCTGGCCTGTGGAGAGTAAATGTTTGTACGCAATCAATTGTGCTATTATATCCTGTGGAATAAGAAAACCTCCTCATTGACCTTTTCCGAATATTTTATCCACACCAAGACTGGCTAATCCTGACAACGCTCCTGTTACAAGTGGAGCGGCAGCCTATTTGGCTAGGGGCATGGCCATAGGTAGCAACTTGCTTCCTAAATTGATTAATGATCCCCACAAACTACCACCCTGTCTAAAGCCTTCCTGATTTGTGTTTTTGATATTTTGATATCCGATCCTGTACCCTGGCTCATTGCTTTTCTCAGCTTATTGATCTGAGTTTTTGTGAGCAATTATTTATGTGGTCCGGATAACTCATTTCTGGCTAATCTGATAGTTATTGCTGAGTTATTATTGTAAGCTCTCGAAAGCTTTTCCAATTGTCCTTTACTAAGTGACACACCATAAGGATAATATTTTGTCATTACTTAAATATAATATATGTGACATAATTTTAACCATATTCAATTTACGATCTGACTATTAGCTGTCTGGGCATTGATATTCGCATCATTGATTATGAATACAAACACGTGTTGGGGTTTCGAAGAAACCAGAAGAGATTCGGAAATGCCCAGCTCTCTGCTGGCTTCTATTTGGTCTTCCAATATTTTCTCTCAAATAAGTCCACTTATGATTTTTAAGGTATTGGCTCATGTAGGATGATTGGCCCTCACTGTTAAAGGTTATCTGTGGAACATACAATTGCATCCTAGTGATAACCACTCTGCAATCAGCCCTGGCTTGCCAAATTAGATTACCATCTGACTCAATCTCAAAATTCATCTCAACTCTTGTATTAGGTAACAGCTCATCTTCTAACATTTCAAAGAATGAGTATCGGTTCCGTGGAATTTCTCTATTTACTGTAGATGAGACCTCCAAAAGTGCTTTTCAAAGAGCAAAACCTTTATTGTAAGCTGCTCGCCTTTTAGCTAACTGATTTGTACCGCTAATTTCAAATTCCCGCTCTTCCGCATTTCTGGATGTATCAAGATAGAAAAACTCATTACTAGCTGTCTTATCAGCGTAAGATGGACTGTACTCAAGTAAGTTCTTAATATTAACCGCGTGATTCGCGTCATTGCAATCATACGCTTTCTTACCATTGAGCTTAATATCAAAATGTTTCAACAGTGAGTACGACCCGTTTACAATTCCATTATGATCTGCTACTGCAATGTTACCACCATTAGCCAGCAAGACTACTTTAACATCAAGACTGATACGAGCATTATACCAGTCAAATAGTGTAACCTCACCACTGTTATCAACAACAAATCTGTAGCCATCTTTCTTTTGGTGAGCATTATTGGCGACAGTTGTATTTAGTGCTGTTTCTAGGTCAAAAATAACATCTTCATATCGTTCAACATACTTTGGATCTCTAAATGATTTCATATAATAATAGATTACATAAATCTTCTCATCTGACCCCGGATATTAATTGATTCACCCTCTCATGAATCTCGTAATCGCTTAGCTCTCTTGATCGTGGATTTTCTATTGGTAAGGCTGCTACTGGTGATGCTGCTACCGCCGTCTTTTTATTCTTTTTGCTTAATAACTGAATAATTTTATCACCGGCTTTTTCGCCCGCATATTCACCAGTTTTAGTAGCAGCTTTTTGAACGGCCTTTTTTGTTGCCGTTTTAGCAGCTTCCTTCATGATCTTTCCAAACAACTTTCTGCCAATCGTTTTGAAAACATCGGTAACACCTTCTTCATAAATATGCTTCTTAACATATCTTCCCGTTTTAACATCATAACGTTTCTTAAATTCTGATTGTCTCATTGTATATTATTAGATTACGTATTATGCTGGTTTGGATCGCAATATCAATGTCATAAACCAGTCAATCTTATTTAGTACAATTGGTCACCCCAGTGAATCTGTTATGTAAAACCTCATTTGTGAAATATTAAGCTGGGAAACTTCATCAAACAATAGTCTTCTGGGTTCAAATGTGAATGGGAAACTTCTTGTCAAATAAATATTGTCAGTTGGAATGATGGCTAACGTATTAGTATTAACACCATTCAATATGCTGTTCATAATGGCATCTGTATTGATATAAATCATATCAATGGAATTTGTGATATTGGGAAGAATTGTCCCATATTCTGTTTTATTGACAATCTTTTCTGTGAATCCAATCAACTCCCCAAATTTACTGTTTCTCAGATCCAGTTGGTAATTGTTGTCAATCTGACTGAGAATCTTGTATGTCGATAATACAAATGTTAAGTTAATATGGTATTTATCGCCAGTTTTATCGTCGGTGGTAAGATGACCTTTCTTTTTCATCCACTGATGGAGATAATCATTTAGATCTGAGTAAGTATACATCCTATCCACAAATTTGACGGTTTGCCATGATGTGCCACCATCAGGTGAGTATTTTATTTGATTATTTTGATACTGATCTGAAACATTATGCCAACTGTAAGTCATTGTGGCCTTATCCAAGGCACCAAAAATGGTATTTGATGACCTGAACAGAATAAGTGATATTCCAATTCACCAAACAAGTAATAAATACAAAAAAATCGGCTCAGGGGTTGTTTATTATAATAACCCAGCTGACCTACTGGACAGATTGGAATTGTTAGGTGGATCCATATTGGCTGGAAATAATGGTGTCAAAAATGAATTTTCTAAAATTGCTCATACACTAAACAAATTAGGTGTCCTAAATAACACCCAGCTTAATAGTGTGTTGAAGGAATATGTAATCTAATAATATAAATGCAAGAAAGAGCAATCTATATTTCATCTGTTAATAGACAGAAAATCGGACAGAATAAGGCAGATTTCACAATTAAATTTGATCCAGTCTTAAAACTCCAAGTAATATGACACATGAAATAAATGGTGAATACTTCTTTTTACTATTGAACCGCTTTGTGAGCAGATCAAGAGTATCAAAGTCCACTTGCTTATCATATACTTTTTTACCATCCTTATGAGTAATTAGTTTGAGCTGGCCATAAAGTTTGGGCACATCAATTGTTACATTTCCATAAACATCAGTATTAGGGTTAATCTTATAGGCATTCCTCTTTTTTTGTGTATAAATACCCTGACCAGTTTTCAGTGTTTTTGTGCCTTCCTCTACAATACCAATTCTTTGTCTGTATTTTCTTATGATATCAATTCCTTCAGTATACTCGGCAATTTCATCCTTATTTTTCTTTCTGTTAGCTTTTGTTGTGCTCAAATGGGCTTTTTTCGGACCCAATTTCTTATTTATTTCACGGGATTTATCTAATATTTGTTTCGCATAATTTGGTTCCTCTAGGGTTCGTAAAAAGATGTTAGCCGGCAATGGCAATTGCTGGTTTTGTATGAATGCCAATTCTTCTCGAGTAAATCCTTTATTCATATCAGCTATCATTTTGGGTGCCACCTCACCACTTGGGCCTGGTAATGATAATCTTTGAACTTGTTCACCATAGGGGATAACTTAAGATAAGACAAGATAAGATAATTTATTTAATGTCAGATACACAGGGGGTGGTCTCCCAATCCCCCAAGCCACGGCCTCATGATAAAAGTGTTTGACAATATAAAAGAAAAATTAATTAATTAATATCTCAATAGCAACTAATTAAATTGAAAAAAAAAAACAAAAACATCTATCTATAAAAATAAATCGGGTCAAAGGCAATTGCTGCATTGACAGCCGATAAAATTTAACTTAGTTAAAAGTCTCCGAAAGGATGATGCATTAAGTGCGTTTTTTACAGCAGATGGCAACTGGTTCCTGATGTGCGAGATCATGTACGCATATGAACCATGAAGGAATCTACTATTATATGAAGTTTGAACAACATTCAGACCATTGCTTCTAAGATTATATGGTGTAACTCGGGGTTTGAATAAATTGGCTACATAGCCTGGACCATTCTCCTTGAAACATTTAAAAAATATCATTAAGGATTGTTCTATGCGTCTGTGTTCCAAGGTATTCATATCTGCCATCCTAAGAATTGATTCATAATCGGTACTTTTCCCCATGTTCATTATAGTTCGTAGACCATAATAGTTCACATCTTCCAGTTTCTTGTTCAGTGTTTTACCTATACCCAAAAGTAAAGAGTTGCAGTATTCAAAATGTGATCACACAAAGCTCTTGTAAAGAAGCAACATAGTATTTGCCGGTACTAAACGCTTAAGGCGGCGAAGTGCGCCTATCTTAGAATATACTTTCTTCTACTTTCTCTCAATTTACTGATTTCCTCAATTTCCTTATCAAACTTTTCTGTTAGAGGTTTCAAGTCTTCAGACGTCTTTTCATAAACATTCTGCTTATTAGTTCGAACTTCTTTTATAACATCCCTAACAACTTCAGTCATTTTTCCTGCTTCAATTTTAGGAATACTGAGTCTATTGAATCTTTGTATATCCATTATACTATTGTGTTATATAAAACTTATCTCAACTTATCTGAACTTATCTCAATTTATCTAACATAATATTATATGGATATTCCAAATTATGATTTCAATGAAGATGAAAATACAAACTTCAAACAGCTGTACAAGTATATGCCCAAAGTCCAATTTTCGGATGCTAATATGTGGTAATTCAGGGTCAGGCAAAACAAACTTACTTTTTCACATCCTTATGAAACCATTAGTCTATTATGATCAGATCCATTTGTATGGCAAAAATCTGGAACAGGAAAAGTATCAACACATGATAGAAACAATGAATGACATTAGTAGCCAGGTTGGATATGACATAATGCACTGCAATAATGATGACATTAAACCTGTAAATAGTCTGGAGAGCGATGCCCAGAAAATTGTAATATTTGATGACTTCATTTGTGTTAAAAACCAAAAGCCGCTTATCGATTACTTCATTCAAGGCCGTCATAAGAACTGTAGTGTTATTTACCTGCCACGATCATTTTATAAAACTCCAAAAGATATCAGACTAAACTGCAGCCATTAAGTTATTTATAATTTCCCTAGCAGTAATGAGAGAAATATGATCTCTAGAGAGCTGAATGTAACAAAGGATCAGTATATTAAAGCAACAAAACAGCCGTACTCATTTCTGTATGTTGACAAACCAATGAAGACTGTCAAAAGAAACTTTTATGGAAATATCTAATATACTATTATAAAATGGGAATTTTTAATCAACAACCTAATTATAATCAATCATATACGGTATTACTGGCCCTCAAGGACCTCCTGGCCCGCCTGGACCTGCTGGTGCTCAGGGTGTCCCTGGACCTACTCGCCCTAAAGGTGCTACTGGTCCTACTGGCCCTAAAGGTGCTACTGGTGCATCAGGCACTGGTTTTAATCTCACATCAGATGGGAATTATGATATGACAAACAAAAAACTGACAAATATGGTTAAGGGGACTGCTTCCAATGATCCCGTAACTAAAAATCAACTTGATACTAAACTATCACTTTCTGGTGGTTTAATGACCGGCAATTTGGATGTGAATAGCAATAGGATTTATAATGTAGCACAACCAGATGATAGATGATAATTATTTGAAACTGTCCGGTGGCACTGTTACTGGTCATATAATATTAAGCAGTGCTGTTCTTACTTCACAATATCAAGCAATAAGCCGAAGCACTGGAAATGCATTTTTTGTACAAATTACTAAATCCGTATGTTTTAATATGGTCAAAAACAGGATTATTAATCTTGGAGACCCGACTGATGCTACTGATGCTGTTAATAAACAGTATTTAGAAAAATGACATGTTAAACCCAGCCATTACAATAATGAATTCAAGTACCTAATGACTAATAGATTAGCATGGACTGATCTCGAACCGAATAACATCGGTAGTTTTAACATTACTAAAATTGATAATTTAATGCCCCAAGATGGTAACTACCATCAATACAACCACAAAGTTCTATATACAACCATTATAAAAGATAAGCAAGGAGGATACTCTTATAAAATGGGAATGAATTGTTATCAACTTGACAAAGATAAAGACTATACTCTGTGTATTGAAATCCTCAATTCAAATTGCCAATTATGGCATAAATCAGTTGCTACAATTGATAAAACCACATCAAAGGGGGTATCAGTTGCTGGTTTTACGGTACAAAAGTTTTCTCACTGGTACACAAATAGTACTGGGAACACTGCATATATGTATTATATCAAAATAATTGTAAACTTTCAAAAAACTGTATCAGGTACATTTTACAGTCGGGATCTTTACGTTAATATACCTCAGACGGGCATTGATCTCAACACCTACCCAAAAAATTGGACAGATAACTGGATGATTGCTTATGGTGTTTTTGGAAAAGTATCATCGATTGATCCTCAAAAAACGTACGATTACCACACAGCATTTGATATCAAACCAACAGAAGTTGTTTACAATGTAAATCTGGATATGAACAGAAAGAAAATATTAAACATTGCGCCAGATAAAACGAAGAATAATTTGGCTGCTACTGTAAAGATGGTCAAAGATTTGGAGACAAAATTGAGCCCATATACAAAGAATAATGTGTACAGGGAAATATTTGAGGAATTTTATGATTTAAGCGATGCTAGTACCTATAAAATAACAATAGGAGTATCAGGTATCATGGTTTCAGGCATCCAACCTAATATTTATTTTCCTAGAATGGATATTGCCAATATTTAGGAGGGTGGATTGAGAATAAAAAATACCACATTAAGTTTAGACTTATTCAGTAAAAGGAGCTTTACTCTTTGTGTTGTTATGCAGCTGTGGCTGAACAGAAACATGTACATTAAAACATTGATGAGTAATGGAGCTTATGAAAAACCACATTTGATTTATGACAAAACAACAAAGAAATTAAAACTGCAAACTAATGGTCATGGAGCTGGGTCAACTTACGAAACTTCAATCACATTACTAAACAGTTTCAATGATAAACGAGTTGTGTTTTGGTTGACTAAGAAGGTACAGGGGTTGACTTAACAGCAAAAGCATCAATTAGTAATTATAGTGGAACACTAACACTAAGTTCAACTTTAGCATCTCAGAGTAACTACACATTCAGAATATTCTCAGAAGATACAGTGATCTATAGAGTAATGTACACTCCAAACTTTCATGACTTCGATTCCATCAAATTTCATAGAATAACGTTGCAGGAAAAATTGAGCGGTTCTTATGTTCTGTAATTTGTCTAAACTAATAATATAATGAGTCAAAAAGAAAACATATTCTGCTTTAATCATATCGATAAAAGTAAAACAAAAGAAGAAATCCAGGAAATCAAAGAATTGTACAAGTATTATCATTTTAAGTTCTGGGTTTATCAAAAGGCCCATAAATATTTTAAGAAGCTGAATCTCCTATTGAACGTGACATCGACCGGCCTTATAGTGGTCGGAACAGTTGTTGGTAGTTCAACAGCCAGCCCAGCCATTATAGGAAGCATGTCAGGTGCTGGTTTAGCGCTAAAAACATTATCTGAGATGAAAGACTACAAGAAAAAAATAGAATTATCTAAATTTTGTTACACGACTTACAGTAAAGTATTAGTCGAGTTGAGGACTTTGCTGCGAGGGGCTACCTTTGAAAGGAAATGACAGTCCTCGATGAAACAATTGTCGATTATGCCCCATTAGTGACAAGATTTGAAAAGCAGTACGCTAAAAAGTTCCTCTCCTGTCCAACAGAAACCATGAAATAAAATGGCGGACAGTTTGAGACAACAACCTCGTCCCCAGGGCCTCTCGCTTAATGAGTAAAATCTATTTCTGGTTAGGGGCTTTCCCTAGTTCCAGTCTAAATTCTGAGAAATCAGCTGATCGACATCGGTCTTGATTAGAGCATAAACTCTCTCCCACCAATTTTCATAATCTTGTAGTGTATTTTTTGATTGAGTGAGAGGAATCTTATATTCTACTCCTAAAATATCAAAAAGTTGTTTTATAATAAAATTCACACTAATAAGCCGTCTTCTGCAAAAATTATTGACTTGGGGTATAACTTGGTCAATCAACCGAAATATTCTCAGAATCTTCTCCCTATTATAATAACCAACTTGTATATTATTATCGTGTGCAATATCATTGATGACATTCAAAATATGATATTTTCTGTGGTATACAGATTTTCTTTTTATCCTGTGTCTATTCTCATAAAAATCTACATACTCGTCTGCTGTTAAATAATTATGTACTTCACCACAATTCTTACACACAAGAAGTTTATCCTTTATCAGTTTCATATTTTTGCAACAACGCATTCGAATACTTTTAACTTCAACTAAATGCTCAAAACAAAATGGACACTGAACATGGTCATCTTTTATTAACTCTAAATGAATTTCTTTACAGTCATTCATTCTATACTATATGTAAGATAATAATTTTTTAAAAGTATTTATCCTCTGACGTAGCAACACAGCTGTGGCGTGATGTCATTTCACACTTTTTCAGTTATCCAAAATTATGGCATCATAATAAACCTCTGACGTAACGACACAGTTGTGGCGTGACGTCCCTGCATAGCTGTGGTGAAATCACAGGTGCCGCAAGCACAGTCTACTTCATGGGTCCACAGTTGTGCTGCCTCATGATGACTTTTAAAATAATCAACAATAGTTTTACCATTCTTTACAAACCAGATAAGTGGTAACTTACATCTCAACACTTTTTTATAAGCGTAAAAAAGCTTGTAAAACAATCTAAGTTGTCGAGCCCTTGTTTTCTTAACTTTACATTTCAAATCAACCCAATCGTCAAAGTTACCGTAATTTCGCTTCATATTCTTCTCCTCTTGAAACTTTTCGAACGCTTTACACAACCACGCACCATACATTAAAGCATTTTGAATAACATAATTCTTAACACTCTTAAAGCAGTTTTCACACTCTTGAATGCGAGTTTCATAATCAGCTAAAGAAATATCATCTTCTAGTACATTTGGAACAGCAAAAACAACTTTCTCGCCTCTGGTGTAATTGTCCACCATTTCCTTGATAAATGAACAGCATCACATTCAATCAAAGCCGCAGAACGTTTCTTTCGCTTTGATTCTGGAGATTCTTCAAATAATAGTTGTGGAACATTTGGCGATGCTAATATAGCAGGCCAATCTTGAAGAGCAGCTTTAGCCTCATCGGGTTTCTTGTCATTAAGAAGTTCTACAGCATAATCTCTTTGTAGACAACAATTTGAGTACAACTTCATCCAATAGTCTGCGAATAACTGTACTTTTTCATTCATGAAAGTGAGGTTTTGATGGTAAAACCAGTCGATGATTTCCACGTCAAAATCTCTCTCATAGCCAGTGTCACTTGCACCTTCTAAATCGATGTCCATCAAGTCAGTAAGTTTTGTTTTACTCTCAGCCATATTGTAAATTAAACTAAGTCACGACCTACTAACATCTCTCTTTATAAGAAAAATAGGGAATTTTCCCTTATCATCCATTATCAGTTGTGATTGGTTAAGAGATTAAACACAATAGCCTTCTAGAACATTCTGATTACTTATTTCCTCGGGAAAGTCCCTACGACTATCTCATGATTAAACATAATAGCCTTCTAGAACATTTCGAGGACTTATTTCCTTGGGAAAGTCCCTATTTGATAGTGGCCATATGCCAAACTATTGACTCCATCAGTAAAAATATATCTCTTGCCATCAAAACAGGAAAGCGATATCTTATTCAATTCATAGCTGCCCAATTTATGACAAACACTTCTAATTGTTTTCATGGTATGATAGATAACAATTATTCACTGAAGTGGAGGTGGCTAGTCCTGGATATTTACCGAACTGCGAAGCAGTGAGGTAAATATCCAGGACTAGCCACCGACACTAAGGTGAATAATTGTTTTAGTATATACTAAAACAGTGAGATAATTGAGCACAAAAACGACGATTTTTAACTCAAATACTGTTGCCAACGATTACAATTTTGGTGCGTAATGACCGGGCGGCCGCGGCTGTCGCTTTTTCTTGCCTGCAACTAAAACTTTTTAAGGCATTTATTTAGCTCTTGCGGGGAAATTTCTTCAAAAGGAGTTGTGAATTCTTTTTGTATTTAAAATCATTCTATAAAAAAAGATTATTAAATTTAGTTTTAAGCTTATTTATGAACAACTCAACTAAATAAAGTAAGCAAGACTTAAGCTTCATTTGCATTTGTAAGCAAAAAACTTTTTCACCGGTTTTATCGATAAATTCGTGTCAAAAAGACAAAGCTTTACCTGTTAAAACTTCCAATCCGAACTTCGTCACCTTCTTCGTGTATTTCGGAAACAGCTTGCTTGATTAGTTGTGAAATTTCTTTGTTTGTTTACGGCAGCAGACTGGGAAGGCATTTTGCTTGCAACTTACACGAGTTTGGCGTCGCTCGCTCCGAGGAACTGGAGGTGAATCAGTGAATAGTGCAGGATATTCACTGATTGAGTAGCTAATCAGAGCTCGCGAAAAACACTATCCACTGTTTTAGTATATACTAAATTTGCTTATTATTTAAAAGAGTATCTTTGTAGTCTTAGTGGGTGATGTTCTTTTTGATCACATAGTTTCTTATACCTGTGGCAGTCTTTTCATTTTTCCTATTATCTTTTACATATAAATACATCTTACTGCGAAGCCCAACAAATTCAGTAATGGGGACACCGGCCGCCTCATCCTTCATCTTACCAATAACTTTCTTATTAGTAGCATCAAAGAATAAACTACTTTT
>NC_133202.1:20419141-20421641 GCF_958299795.1 Porites lutea
CAATGTCCTCCAGGGATCCCGCGTGGATGAGCCCTCTGGTAAAGACACTACTGAAGAAAAAATCTAGGCTTAGTTGTAACAATAAAGAATAGTTAGTGACAATTAATAGGCGCATCTCTGAGTTGATTTGTGAAAACAGGACACATCTCGCCGCTCCTGTGGGAAGTGGTGGTTGGTGGAAAACCGTAGAGGACATCACACAAGGTTGCACCCACTCCAACTCTGTTGTATTAGCTAACACCTTTGCCAACCAGTTGAATGATTATTTTCATGAACTTTGTACTGACCTGAATTACATTGCACCAGTAGATGTGGTTGTCGGGAGCGAAATTGAAGTACCTGAAATTTCTGAGAGGCTTGTTTGGAAAAGTCTTGGTAACATCAAACGAACAGCGATGGGCCCTGATGGCATCCCTTTTTGGGTTTGGAAGGAACATGCTGAAATTTTAACACCAATTCTCAGTCATATTTGGAATTTGTCTCTGCGCACGCACACCTGGCCTATGTGATGGAAAAGATCTAATATAAATCCGATACCCAAGGTTGACATACCCAAAGAAAAGTCTGACTACCGTGGCGTAAATATCACTCCAGTTATAGCCAGGGCGTTTGAGAATGCTGTTTATAACACTATTGTGAAGGAGGCTGTGGAGGAAAATCTAAGCACCATTCAATTTGCTTACCATGAAAGTGGAAATTGCACTAGTGCACTGTTAGCGATCCAGCACTTTATCAACAAATACTTAGATAATCCAGACTATAAGGCAGTACGGGTATTCGCTATGGACTTCAGCAAAGCGTTCGACTCAGTCAGACATGAGCTACTATCTAATAAACTAAAGTTGCTACCCCTGAATGCCTATATCATCAACTGGTATCACAGTTTTCTTTATAACAGACAACGTATAGTCCAGCATAACCACCTTCACGAGTGGAAAGGAGTAAACAAGGGGACAACATAGGGTAGTGTGAGCGGCCCCTACAAATTTAATTTAATGTGTTTCTGAATGACCTTGAAATCAAGCTAGGTTCCACTCCCTCTCTTTTTTAAGTGCGCAGGTGACTCAACCATTGTCGCACCAGTGTGGAAAGGGGGCAGTGATACGTCTAGTGATTTAGTGGAGACTTTTTTAACGAACTGTAATTCGATGAGCTGTAACCCTAACAAGTGTAAAGAACTTGTCATAAAGAAGAAAGGGAACTCCACGTTCTATCCTGTTGTACGTAATATACCACAACATGCCACTCTTGGTTTATTAGGTTTGACCTTTCAGAATGACTGCAAATTTTTTGCAGACATAAAATCTAAGCTGTGCAAGGCCAACAAATGTCTACACGTGCTGAAAGCATGTAGAAAAGAGCGCTACAACCAGACAGAAATTGATTATCTCTTCCACAGTGTTGTTCCCCCTTACATAACCTATACACTATCTGTTTATGGTGCCTCTGATGCGGAAATTAATGTCCTTCAGCAATTTTTAGACAGATGCTATAAGTTACGCCTTATATCTACACAGTCAAATATTAGATCATTACTACAAAAACAAGAGAAAGCGATTTTTCAAAAAGCTAAACAGCACGACAACCACCCTCTGAAGGTGTGCTTACCACAAGAAAAGAACAATCTAACCTACAATCTTAGACGTGAAAGCTTCCAGAGGCCCAAGATAATCACCGAACGTTATAAGAACACATTTGTAAATAGATTAATTTTTAAATACAACCTTTTATGATATTTTGTGTCAGATATGTGTGACTAGTTTTTTGCATTTTTAATCTTTTTATTGTATTGTAATTTAGCTGAACTTTTAATCTTTTTATCCTGTAACATTGGATATGTACTTTTATCTAATGAGCAGTAAAGACATTCTATCTATTTTATTTTACTAAAAATTAACCTCTTTACGAGGAATTTTCAAGAAGCATCTAGCAGGTTTTTGAGATTTGAATCGCTTTGCTTGCGTGGAATGCGTATTGTTTTCCTTTGAGATTAACTAGTAGATTCTCCTTGCTTATCATTGTAGGGCGCTTAAAGTGTTCTTGTGAGAATATTGAATTTGATGAGAACTTTTACGAATAGGACGTTCGCACTCTGCATGCAGCTAAGCGTATGCTACCGTACTGATTAAAAGTAATTTACAGCAAAACGTACAAGTGACTTCTCAACAATTATTATTTCAGCATGTAATAAGCCACTGCTTGTAATTCTTGAATATTCAGAGTGAATTGTATTGAGAAAAAGGACAAACCTGCCAGAATTCACGAATTTAGAGAAAGGTAAGATTAAGTTAATATGACTGTGTTTCCTTGTCTGTTTTGTTATTCTAGTAAGTACGAAAGTCAGTAAATAACTGCATAAGAGATAAGTTTTTGTCTGCTCTATTATAATAATTATTTAAATGAAATGTAGGTGTCACTTGCTAGAAATAAACTTGTGGCCCTCAAGAACTAACAGGATTTTCGTAGAACAAATATAAGATTAAGAATAGTTAGAAAAGAG
>NC_133202.1:20434141-20446641 GCF_958299795.1 Porites lutea
CTCGCTGTTAAGTTGTTTGCACTGTCCTGTGGTTCGACGCATCTTCGTCAAATGTGCAGTGATAAATGAGGCTCAAACGGCTGCTTATATAGCTGTCTTCGACTTGTAAAGTTGATAAGAATAAATATGAAGAAATGTCACTCGCTGTTTTTGACACTCTTACAGTTTCAACCATAATGGTCTACTAATTGCAAGCAAACCTGGCTATTATTATGGAATTTATGTCGCAGTTTTCTCGCAGTTTTTGTCCCTAGGGTTGATAGGTTTTTAAGGGAAAACAAGTGGACAGAAACTAGCGATAATTGCAACACAAAACCATTACTTCAGAGTTACGTAATTCTGCGTTCTTCTGTGTTACTCGAAACATATCTGGTGAAACCAACTAAATTTTGTAAAGAGTCCTAACTTTACGTGGTTGCAACATTAATACTATTGATAGGCGGCTTTGTCTTATCACTGAGAGAAACACAAAGGGAACAGATTTGACTCGTTCACTTTGTAAAGAACGTTGGCGATAATTTTGAAATTTCGTTTGCAGTTTTCTCACAGTTTTTGTCCCCAAGGTTCATAGGTTTTTAGGGGAAAACAAGTGGACAGAAACTAGTGATAATTGCAACACAAAATGGTTACTACAAAGTGATGTAATGCTGCATTCTTCTGCGTAACTCGAAACTTCCCTGATGAGAACAACTGAATTTTGCAAAAAAAGTGCTCAAAATTGGACATGGGAAACTGTTGTTTGAAAACTTAATTAAACCATTCATACTTTTGTAAGGCTTGCTTATTGTTGATAGAAAAACATATGAAACAGATTTGAGTTGTAAACGATTGTCATGTACTTTGTGCTATTCCGAGTTTCGTGAAACGTAAGTCTGAACAAAAGGTGCTCAAACTGATCAAATGTAATACATTTCTTTGACCGCAAACATCTTCTCAAACAAGGAAGGAAAAGATGGATCTGATCCCCGCTAAATCCGTGAAATCCGTCTTTCCCATTGACTAATAAGGTTACATTGAAGAGCACTTACAGTGCTGTTAAGTGGATCAGTTGTAATATATTAGCTTAGGAAACATCTTCTCAAACAAGGACGGGAAAGATGGATTCGACTGGTCTGACGGGGATATGAATTTTTAATGAAACAGTTAATCATATGTTTCTCTTTAAAACTGTAAGTACATATTAAAGAAATATTTAATAAATGTTGCTAAGAATTTACTTACAGTATTCAAGAGTAGTTTACAATATGATATATCATTAAACATTCATATCCCCGCTAAATCCGTTAAATCCGTCTTTCACGAGGAATTTTAGAAGTTTACATGGAAGGGAACTTACGTTACGTTAACTTATGTTAGCTTCCAAAACTTCTTGTCAAAGACGGGAAAGACTGATTTGATGGGAGTAATGGGAGAGTGACTACCTAACAACAGAATTCACTATAAAGTTTTTTTTTTGGCTTTAAGCATCTTTGTCATCACTGCCAAAGAAGGAACTAAATTTTGGGAAAGCCTTTAAGGCTAACATATCTTCACACAGTATAGGACGAGCGTGCCTTTCTATGGTCGTTCCTTTCACGAGGAACGCTTGTCCAGAAAAACGTTCAGATTGATTTGTAGTTTTTAGCAAAAGATCTGAGAATGTGCTTTTTTGCTTTTTTGATTTTCCAAGTACTTAGTATTATTTTACGGCTTCAAAAAAAGGGAACTGACTTTTTGGGAATCGATCATAGACATTACCCAAAAGTAATGGTAGCAACATTTCAGGTTAAAACACTGTAGTTTTCAATTGCATTTTTGTCCTTAGTATTGTCAGCCTGCTTTTTACATGAGGAAACTTTCCAAGTTTGATTTTAAGTGACGCGACACGAGGAAACATCTCTTTTTCAAAAACGTAGTGTTCCGTGCGTTTTTGCTTTTTGCTCCTTTAATTGCTTTAGGAACAACCTAGGAACGCACAATAAGGGAACTTTATTTGCACAATAGGAACAAAGGTCGGCAAATTTCGGAACAATCTGGTCCGTTAGCAGCAAATTGGAACACAAAGCTCCTTTTCGTTTTAGTCAAAAGGAACAACTGGTTCCTCTTTTATCCTTTCAGGAACAAAAGGTCCTCTTTTAACACTTCCGATTTCCTTTCATGTTCCTTTCGAAGTGATTGGGGAACAAATTTTCCCAATCTAATTTCTTGCTCTACACAGTAAGGAACACATCGTTCCTATTTACTGGCATATCCACTGCTGTTCGGAACGCCTTGTTCCCTTTTTTTTCGGTTTAAATTGTTCCTATTCGTGCCCAACAGGAACGGAATTGTTCCTAATCGAGGTCGTTTTTTGTTCCTCAAGATGAGTGTTATGTTCCGCTTATAAATGGGAACAGGTTCCGAATTTGTGACAACTAGTGTTCCATTTTGCGCAAAGTGTAAAAAGGAATAGGGACCAATAGTTCCTATTTATCGTAGGCTATCTGAAACTACTGTCCATCACCTCCGCTATACAAATTTATCAAAACATGTATCCGTCAACAATCAAGTTAAGTCTGAGACTTGCCCGCTGCATGCTTAATCTCGTTTGGGCTTGCCCGCGCAAGTTCAGGCTTGTGTCTGTTCCTTTTGATTAATTGTGTACCAAATACGGACAAGAAAACAATGGGGCAAGGGCAAGAATAAATAAGTGTGGGCAGAGATGGGCTAACAAATATCTCATTGGCGAATAGGATGATCTCTTAGGGACCCTTTTGCTAGTATAAGTGCATGCATACTTTAGAAAGATATCGATTTCAAGCTAATGCTTAAGATGAACAAACGAGGCAAGGATGTCACTGGTCAAAGTTAGCAAATGCATCGCCTAAACCAAAGAGACTTCACTTAGAAGAGGATGACTGTGATGGTCTTTTTCACTGCCCAGTGCAAATTTGTAAGCACGATGGATTCACTACGCAAAAAGCTGTAGAAAACACGTAAAGAACAAACACAGTTGGTACTATTACTTCGACGAGAAGCCAGACAGTACGCTAAATGTCGATGAAATCAACAAATGTGAAGCCAGTGATCAGAAGATTATAACGCGTAAAAGCAGGGCAATTGCCTCTTTTGATCCTACAAACAACATTGCCAAGAACTTTTTTTTGTGGCTAACTGGCAGTGGTGGGGGCTGTGAAAGTGATCAACGAGCACAACAGATCGTAAGCAAGTGCTTAAAGTTTCTCAAGTTCTCTGCTATGTCACTCCGTTCCGCCGCAGAGAAAACGTTTAAGTTCTAATCAGCAGAAAGGCAACAACACGTGAAATAGGAAGGACACGACCAGTTGTGTTTATTGGGGACGAGAAAAAGCTAAACATACAAGAAATAAAGTAGTGGCGGAGAAAAACGAATTACATCACTGTAAACTACGAGACTAAACGTAAACAGCATACTAGAAAAATTAAGCTCGGCAAGGTGCGAGCGGTAAAACTGGCTGTGTCGAGTGACTAACGCGAGAGGCAACAAGGCTTAAATACCGAGATGTGACGTGAAATCCCTAGAGGATCAAACTGCGGCCATAAATGCAAATTCCGAACATAAACACATTTCTCTGCTATGTCACTGCGTTCCGCCGCAGAGAAAACATTTAAGTTCTAATCAGCAGAAAGGCAACAACACGTGAAATAGCAAGGACACGACCAGTTGTGTCGAGAAAAACAAAGAACAAGAGCGAGCGCGCGTAACTCAGAGACCTATGCGTGAAGTAGCAAGAAGCTGTCGTCGGAGATTTTCACGGCAATATAATTGCTTGGCAGAGTCAGATTTACACCTGCCGTGGTTTTTAATGACGTGATCGGGAACTCCACTATTAAGCGCAGCCGAAGCGCCCCCTATCCTAAGCGAGTGCAAACCTATACCCGATGTATCAACACCGATGGCCCGAAACTTAGCCAAAACAACTTCCCTCGCCCTGGTGTAAGACAAACTCATACCGGAACGAAGGGAATAACCCTTAGAAGAGGAAAAACTAAGGTTTTGAAAGACAAACTCAACCGAATCAAGATTACGCCTAGCCAGAGCGGCATAACGGAGCAGCATAGCACAGGGGCATGTGGGGGTACCAGTACTAGCAATAACTAAAGTACACCCTTTACCCAATTGATCAACTTTGCTTTTGGAAACATAGAGCTCAATATGATCTTGAAAGAAAGAAATGTCAGACCACCTAAGACGACTTAACTCGTCAAAGCGCAAAAAACCAGCAAAAGCAAGCAAACAAAAACAAACATCCCTGATATCCCCGAGGGATGCTGTTGGCGTAGCAAATCTATTAACTAACGCGACTAAATGCTCAGGCAAAATGGGTACCCTATTCAACTTAGACGGTTTCGAGGCAACGCGCTTACAACCTTCTAGAATAGCCAGAGGAGAAGCTGATTTACAAGGATGCGAGACCCCGCAAGCATTATGAAAAAAGTTTATACTGTAGAACGCCCGCTGAATGGAGGAATATGAAGACCCTGATTGAACTAACGAAATTAAATACAAGGCTACGTGTTCCTCTTGAGCCGGGAAGTAAATAACCTCTGGGAAACCACTGGCCCAAGATTTCCAACGTTTGAAACAACCGTGGTAGGTCTTGAACGTGCTAGGAGCCTTGCTGTGGGCAAGAACCGCTGGAATGTGCGTACGCAGGCTCTCCAAAGCTGGATGGTGAACACGTGATACCCTGGAACTTGTAAACAAATAAAGGAAAAAATAAGGCGTAAGAGAAAAGAGGAAAAATGGTAGACGTGGAATTCCGATTGCAATTTATTAAACGTGGACAACCAATAACGCGTACATACTAAGTATAGGCAATGACAACAATATACGGAGAAAACAAAAAACCCCTAAAATTCGTACAACGTTGCCAACAAAGGCCATACGTTTACAAAAGAAAAGCAAACACGCTCTAGAGCGACTGTCAATAAGGCACTAGCCTGTAAAAAACTATGAAAAAACGAACCGGAATAAACCGAAAAAAGGACGCGCTATAAAGCGCTAAATATCGTATGTGAACCGCTATAAAGCGACAAGGGTCACACACGAACCGCTATAAAGCGCTAAACAGCGTAGGTGAACCGCTATAAAGCAACGAGAGTCGTCCGTGAACCCCTAAAAGCGCTACATGGAATAGCGGGAAAAGCTCTGCAATAAAGTACCAATGCTTGAATAACGGTTCTAAACACACGAGCTGGCGTCCAAATAAATAACAAGTACAGGAGCGCGAAAACCGCAAGTGCTAAAAATAGTAGGGAACCCGAGGTAGGAATCGTCAAAAATACCTGACGGGTCAGAAAATTCTATGATTCGGGAAACTGAATCCCGAGGGTGACCTAGAGGAAAAAGGTAAGGCCAAAAACTAGCAGAAGGCCTGCCTCTCTGCCGCGCGAATTTTCTTGTCGTCGTCCTCGCTCAACAAGACGGGATTAGATTCGTAGTGTTTAACGGTCAACCAACCGGCCTCGGACGAATCCGCGATCCGTATCTTGCGGTTACGTTCCTGTAATAGTTGTACGGTTTCGTCAACAATTGAAAACGCCTCAGACTCGGGAGGTAGATCGGCCAAACAATCCTTAAGTGAAACAAGCTTGGCTAACACTTGACCGTTAAATTTGAAATTACGTTCGTTGCCGGTGTGATTAAACTTGATCTCCGACTGTTCCTTCAAAGAATTAGAAGCAGAAAGGGCAGCTGAGGCGACCTCTTGCGATTTCTGTACCTCGGACGAAATAACTGATTTGTGAAGGGCGAGCTGACTAACAACGAAATCCTTGAAACTAGCAAGATCTTGCTTCGTAACAGGCTCGTCTCCCATACTACAAAATTAAGCTCGGCAAGGTGCGAGCGGTAAAACTGGCTGTGTCGAGTGACTAACGCGAGAGGCGACAAGGCTTAAATACCAAGATGTGACGTGAAATCCCTAGAGGATCAAACTGCGGCCATAAATGCAAATTCCGAACATAAACACATTTTTGTGGCGAAGATGAAGAGGAGCTCACATTTGACATTGTGGACTTTAGTTTATGTTCACTGAATCTGCTTTTCAAGTTTGTTGATACGATGCAGGATGATTGGAATCTGGGACATGCGGGACGCATAGGCTACTTGGATGCCATTGCAGAATTGGTGGATTATCGAAAAGTGAATGGAGCATCAGAATCAGTGTTAAGAGGGCTGGCTTCAACAGAAATTTACTTGAAAAAGGTGCGTAAAACCGTGTCCAAAATGATGCGCTTGCAGTGGACCAGAGAGCTCGACATCGATGCTTTAGAAGCCAAGGGGCACTGGGCCACACTAGAAGAACTGTTGGAAGTCATGAGGCGCTACTTGCCGCGCTACGAGAGCATACTGATATCATGCAAGGAGAAACCGGGTGCTATTTTGCCAATAGATTTATATTTTGCTACCAAATCTTTGGCAGTCTATTTATTTATCAAGGTCAAGGGCTCGCGCTCCGACATATCAGTACTTAACGTTGGACATGGTGAACAAAGCCAAGACTAATGGTGGATTTATAGACCAGAAAATGTTCAAAACGGCTGGAAAATTTGGCTTCGATTCTCTTTACCTGACTGAGACGAGCATGCAAGTGTTGGATGGCTACATCAACCACATTCGCCCCCTACTAAGATCGACCTGCAACTTTTTATTGGTGACAAGAAATGGAGGGCAGCACAATAAGCTGGGAGAGCTAATAAGTAAACTGGTCTTCGATGCAATGGGCAAATTGTGGAGACTGCGAGTTGCAGGCAGCTGAGTAGCAGCGCGCAGAGCACAATCTCCGAGGACCAGAAACATAGCTCTGTTGTTGCAAGGGTTCACTATCAGAAGCAGCGATCGCGCGAGGTGGCGAGCAAAGCACATGAATATTTGGAACGATTGCACAGGAAAAAGGGATCATAGCTAGAAAAAGACGTGCGCTCAAGGCAATTCTGCGTCATCTGAAGATCAAAATGGTAGCAAAACCAATACTTCCTCTGACAACGAGGGAGAAAAGATCACAGAAACACAACCCAAGCGTCTTTCAGGTGTCCCGAGACTAAAGCGGGAAAATGTGTTTATAGTGACAGATTTCCCGGCGAAAAAAAAGAGTTTGATGTTCACCCCTGAAGAAGACAATTATCTAAAAGCAGGCATTGAGCGACACAGCTACAGTCAATGGAAAGCGATTCTCAGGGATTCCGAATTTCATTTTCAAGAGGGAAGGACAGCCAACTCACTGCTGAGCCGTGCAGCGCAAAGATTCGGATCACTTTCTAAGTCATCCTAGAACTTTACATTTACCCCAGAATAAAAAGATATCCTTGAAATATAAAGAACGACAAAGGCAATCAGCGATATGGTTCATTACATGACAAGCAGCATTTTATTGCTGTTGCAAGAAGAAATAAATTACTGTTGACTTGAGAAATACATGTTTATTTTGTTGCTTTGGCAATGTTTTTTCGTAACTCGCTGGCTTGAGGAGGAATGCTTGCGCTTACTGGCTTCAGTGGTTATGGTTCGGAGTGACATTGCTCTGCTAGAGACAGGAGTCATGAAAAATGTCGCTTCGTCATTGACGCTGTCATCGTCAGATCCAGTGACGTAGCTGAACGTGCACAGCGAATGTGTGCCATATTGTTCCAGGTTGTCTTGGGGCACGTTATTTGGCGTTCTGGGTTTGTCTTGCTCTAATACCTCTTCCATTTCTTCTCTCTGGCTCGAGCTCGGGACTGGCAGTGCTTCGAAGAAGTTTTTCACCATGTGTTGGTCTTCCTTTCTCAACAGTCAGAGCTCCGCGCATACCTTTTTCCTCTCCTCAAGGGCTTCGTGGCATCCGAGAGTTCCTAAGTTGTTGTGGTGGTCCTTGAGCTTTCCTTCTAGGATTTCACGCAGGGCATCCATTGAGTCTCTCATGTCAGGCGTAATACTTGATTCCAGGGTGACCATGCATTCGTTTAACTCCCTCTCTGTATTCCTCAACCATGGTCACTGGAATGCTTCGCTTGCCCTCGTCTTCTTCTCTTTTCGATCCGCCCTGGCTGTCATCTGTTCGTGAATGGCCAGATCATTTCTTATCGGTGTGGGAAGGGGCTCGTTTAGATCGTGGGGTAGCAAATGTACATTTTCTTTGGAGACGCCCTTCGATCTGAGACGCTGTTGATGTCTCTCGTGCCGTTGTATTTCCCGCGGCATCCTCTCTTCGTTTTGCTGTAAACGCTTTTCAAGTAAGAGGCTGAGGTGAGGGTTATCCAAAGACCCCGGTAAAGTTTGTGCAAGCGAGTTCTTTAACGCGTGTGTGGTTTCATCGTCATCATTGGCATCCACGATTTGGTCCCCGTTATCGTCTCCTGCAGTGTCCTCTTTGTCTCTGGGATTTGCACGTAAATCAGCTAAGAGGTTGGTCAACTGCACATTTCTTAAAACCTCTTTCTCAGTCTCCAGCAGTGGGCCTTTGTCGTTTGGTGTGTTTCGCTCCGTGTCTTCGTCGTCGTCATCAGAACTTTCTTCTTCATCTGTATCTACCCTCGCTTTCAATGCAGCCCACAAAACACATTCCATAGGATGCTTGCGCAGCCACTGGGCGGCCTTCTTTTTCGGACTTGACAGGCTTTTGAAGAAGTAAGACCTTAGCCTTGGGTCCATAGCCAGCTGATCTTCCTCCTTGAATTGAAGTTTTTGCTGTGCAGTCATGAACATGGGACATCGATTGAAAAATGACTTAGCTGTTTTGTACTTGACATCGCAGGCTGTGTACCCTCCTTGAGTGAGTATCTGCCAGTCGTCCACATCGAGGGTCGATGGAGTGGCCGCGTCAATGAATATCACCTCGGTGTTCTTGCTGATCATTGCCTTGTTGAACACTTTTTGCTTGGTTACAGTTGCTACGTTGCTGTGGTGAATCAGCCCCAGTAAAACAGACTTGTCTTTCCGCTATCGGGCTCACCAACAAGGCATGGCACTCTCTCTTTGTGCTTCTTTTGGTTGAAATTCAGAAGCCTCAAGAAATCTTCACAAAACAAACCAATCTCGTTTTCTGTCAGGCTGTTTTCCAAAGCGTCTTAGTAGTATTTAGGCTGCGGGACTTTGGAAGGATCATAACGCGAGAAAGCCCTGGGAGTCACAAGGCCCATTTTCTCTGCTGGAATTGCGTTGTTCAAGAACCATTTTTCCGAGACAGACCAACATTCCCCTTCGTTCACCTCTATGAGGTTGTAGTCAACAACAATGGGACGAATTACTTCACAATCAGGGTCCACCAGGATATTGATAACTTTTTGCATGTCCCTCAGCAGTCTTGCCTTAAATGACTAATTTGCAGCCAGACTGTTCACAAACGCCTTCACATCACACTTGTAGGAGTAGGTGTAAGTGGCACCTTCACACTTTTTATAAATAGTGCCCCTGTAAAGGGCGTATTTCCGATTCCTCATTGCAATCGAGATATCATTTATGAGGACTGTAAGCTTGTCACCTAGTCGCGGTTCCATGCTGTCACTTGTTCTTTCTTCTTGGGATTCTTGGCTGTTACCATCCAAGCCATAACGATCAATCACTAACTTCGCTCCCGTCATTTTATCTATTGTTTCAGAAACAATAGACTTAAGGATTGGATGACGCGAACGCTGACTACGTTTTCCGTTCCACATTCCTCCACATCCATTGATTCAGAATCGCTTAAAAACCCCTCCGCCACAGTCAGAAAACACTGCTGGTAGGAAAGATGTTACTAAGTCCTGCATAAACTTGTTGTTGTGATCCTTTAGTACTTTGAATAGCTCCTTCATCGCAAGAGATTCTTTGCCTTTTTGACAGGGAACCTTATTTTAAAAAGAAGAAATAGAAAGTTTGCGTGAGTGAAGTAAAATAAAAACAAAAACAAAGTTAAGGCTATACAATGCTTTATTTTGCCATAACAAAATACTTTGACATGACGAGGAGCCAAGCATGAGAAAATAATTTCATTCAGAATCTTGTGAAAAATTTACCTTGATATATACTGCAAAGACTAACCGTAAAAAGACAGTATGTTAACTATTCTGCAGACTGTTAGTAATAGTTTAGACTACGGCGGGGCTAGACATATTTTGCATCCAGCAGGGATACAATTATACTTAAATAAAATCCTACAAATGAACAATCCTAGAAGTATTCCCCGTAAAACTCCTATAATCACCAACTTGTGAGGAAAACAGAAACCCTTGAAAGCGCTTATCAAATGTTTTATTTTTAACGTTTGTACAACAAAACTCTAGGACAAATGCTATAAAAACACTGATTTTGAAATAACATAAAGTTGTTGTTCTCGTTTTTAAAAGATGCGCACGTTTGTAAAAACGATTAATTTATGATGCACGAAGGGAAAGTGTACCGTGTTTGCGATTTCATGAACGCCACATTCAAGTAAGTCGCGGTGAATAGTAATGGGATTTGCTGGGGCTCCTTTTGGTGTATTCAGCACAATCCAATAATTTATGGCGGGAAGAAGCTTTTTGTTCACCAAAGCTGGGTGGCTAGAAATCCAGCTTTGGCTCGAAGAACTTGACAGTTGAGTTGTGAAATGCTCGCTATCAATTTCCTCTCCGTTATCCTCTAGGTTTTTTTATTTTTCTTCGGCGCTTCTTTGGCCCTTGTGTGCCTATAGCACTAAAGAAAAAGGCCACACTTTGTACTCCTGCAAACAATGATATCGAAATCAGGTTTCCTTATTCAACCGATCAATTCATGATAAGGATTCATAATTGACATTTCGATTCATTTTGAATACAAACCTTGCAAACTGGTTTCTTTCCGACTTCAGCTATCGTGTAAAAGAGTTTTGAAAATTTGCTTGGCACAACTGTATTTACTTCCAAAACGGGCTGCAAATTAATTGTTAAAGTGGCATAATGGTTTGTGGGATCTTTATCATATCATCAGGGTACTAGACCGGTGAATTCTAATCCCTTTTGTTTATTGGTTTTGCACACAGAAGTGTGATGATTGAGCTTGTGAGATGGTGCATTCCTTGCCAAATGCCGGACAAAGAGCTCCCAAAGCCGAGAAATAAGGCTACAAGTAAAATGGGTAGTGGGGTCATTTTGTTGCTGTGACAATTCTGATGTCATTGCAACCTTGATTGTAACACAGTTTCATTGTTATCCAACACAGCTGTGGAATCTGTTAATGGCAAGGTGGTTTGTGCTCAAACTTTTGAGGTATTGACCCTGAAAGTCCATCGAGCCACCTTGAATAAAAAGGTAGTCTAAAGTAATTTATTGTATAAATGTACAAATGAAAAAGAAAAGAGGATAAATTCAGTCCAACAGTACCGAGGTTAACGGTAATACAAGGTGTAAATCAGAAACTTACGGTTACACTATTAAGATGATTGAAGAGGGATGAGTGGGTGAGTTGTGTATAATGAATATGCTGCATTTTTTCTAATAAGGAACCAGGTCGGAACCATGTTAAGACATGAGTAAAGAAAGAATTTAAGATGATTACAACACCAGAGCTAAAAGTCTAATTCTGGCATTTTTAGTAGAGGTAGATTATGCTCACTCTCTCCTCCATTCGCCATTTGCTCATCTCCCATAATGCACCTTGTTTGCCTCCCGCAAAGAATTTTGCGTAACCATTGTCTTCAATTTCTCTTGGGACGACTGCAATACCCAGGGGAAATGAAAAACAATGCCTATGCACAATTTTTGGCGGCTAACAAGGTGCATTCAGGGAGATGTGCAAATGGCTAATGGGAGAGAAAGTGAGTATTATCTACCTCTACGATCGTAAAGAAAATGCAGAATGCATGATGCTTCTACAAGGCCATTTCCCAAGTGTCCAGGTACATAATTGTGTCTTAAAGCTGCAGTTTTATGAAAGAAACAATCTGCAATTGTATTACATAACTGAATAAAAATAACTTGAAATTGATCATGATGAGAAACAGCTAATGCCCTATCCACACCAACTAAACATGCATAATTAAACCGGGTTTAAAAAAATAAAAAGCAGTGATAAAAACAGGAACTCAGACATTTACACTAGTTTCAAATAAACTTTAGCATACTCTGCAATTTGCACTTATTTTCCGACAGCTAAGCGTCCAAGAGCAGCCTTTTAAGAAGAAGACGGGATTGAACCATGTCTAACTAAACAGCTTTTTATGCCTGGGACAGATAAATGTATGGCCGTTTCCCTCTTGGTCAGTGTTGAATCTTATGGCTATGCAGGGCTGTCATTAAGGGCCAGGGAAATCTGTGGCTCCCATGTGAAATACCTCCATGGAATTCCATAGAAATCCTTGGAACTTCCATGGAGTTCCATAGAGTGTCTATGGAGTATCCATGGCATTCCATGGAATTCCATGGAGTTTCATCGAATTCCATGCAGTTCCTTGGAGTATCGATGAAGTTCCATAGAATGGTATGGAGTTCCACGGAGTTCCATGTAGTATCAATGAACTTTGATATTTATTCCCTGCAGTTTGTATGAGAATCCATAGAAATTCGTTAATCAAGCAACTCGTCAA
>NC_133202.1:20451641-20469141 GCF_958299795.1 Porites lutea
AGCCAGTGGTACTTCTTCTATAATTCCTTCTTGAAGTTGTTCTTTATTGATAGCATCGTAGTCGTCTAGTTGTCCAGCCTTCTCCAGTCATTTCACTAGACTTTCAAGTTGCTTCATGCTCCCTGACTTGTTCGATGGTAAGGGGGGATGATCTCCCTTCCAGGGAAGGCCTGTCATACCATCCTTCAGAGCTGCGCGTGAAACATGCTGTCGAAGTCTGCTTCTGACCCAGGTGACTTAATAGCCCAGCCAAAACGGGTATATTCAGCGACAGGCTCTCCTATGGCTCCAGTGCGCTGTGCTTCTCGAGTTTTTCACTTTGCGTAGTCACTTGCTCCCAGAATCACATGAATAGGAAGTAGACTCTTTCTGTCAGTATTCTCCGTTTTTACTTACCCCCTTCAGATGCTGGTACCTGTGGATCACTTCCATGCAGTTGGGGTTTTGCACAGATAACAGTTCAGCACACTCTACTCTCGTAACATTCAATGGCATGGTGCAGTTTCTGTTAGTATCACTCATGTGGACATCATAGAGCTCGTTTCGTATAGTTCCAACGCCCATGATAGTTTAGATACGTCGTGTGAGAGAACGTGTGGGTACTAGTTTCAGTAGGTTCAGCAAGTAACCTGAAGCATACGAGACTGACGCGCTGGTGTCAAGAAGAGCTCGGCAGGTTATGCCATTCACTTTTACGAAGACAACAAGGTGGCATACTTTATCCCCGTCTAGAGACGCTGTTAGAGCCACTCCCCCATGGTTGGTTTGCTGCCCTCCTCCCTCTACTTTATCACAAATTGATGAGTGGTGTCTTTGTTTAAAGTGAACACATGTCCAATGACTACGGCATTGAGGTGCATGGTGTTTGGATCCTGTGCAGTTAAAACACAGCTTCTTGTTCTGCAAAATCCGTCAGCGGTTTGTTGGCCATGTGATTTTATTGCATTCCCAAGATCTGTGTGTCACGCAATCACAATAGGCATATGTTTGCCGTGGTGGATCTTTCTCTTGCGAGTAAAAAGTTTTGGCACGAGGAAGACGTAAGGGCGGAGATGTATTTTTTTGGACCATTTCTAGAGGATGAAATTTCTCTATGGAGGATTAGGACATTTTCCATGGAAATTCCATGGAAGATGAGGACACCAATTTCCATGGAAATTTCTCCATCGATATTTTTCATGGAGGATTAGGACATTTTCCATGGTATTCCATGTAAAAGTTCCAAGCAACTCCATAGAAGCTACTCTATCGATTATTCCATGGATCTCCATGGGAAAAAAACCGCAACAGATCATAACTATTATGAATTATATTTTCGATTTGCAGCAGACCACAGCGATATCTGTGTAAACAAAAGAGATAGAAACTACATCGATAAAAGCAAAGTAGCACCCGAAAAATACACCCTTCTAATCTAATAGAGACAATCGAGCCACGTACGATCTCAATTCTCTGAAACCAAACATGAGTTTTTCCACATGTTAAGCTTACCTTCCTCTTTAATGCGTGATCCAGCTGAGTCGAGCAGTCGATTTTGAAACAAGCCGAATGTAAGCAACCTCAGAAGTGAATATTTTGTGTTGAAAAGAACATCTTTATCGGGTGCATTCATTATAAAGACAATTTGTTTGCACACCACTGTTGTACTGCACAGAAGTCCGCTTAAAGATTTAAACCAAGAAAACTGATCTTCTACACATTTGTATTGGTTCAAAAGCCCCACATGATCGCGTTAGTCACTAAGGGGAGAGGCCTGGAAGCCAGTTCAAGCACCAAAGATTGTTGACTTTTATATCGTGAGGAACTGGGAACAAGTCCTGAGCCCACCGGACAAATTGTATGGTGCTTCCTTGGAATCCTTTGAAAAGTTCAAAAAACTATTTCCCTTACCTACTTTCTCTAGATTTTTGACCCTTATAAATGAGATTTAAACACACCAATGGTAAACATCTATGGAAGAAAACAGTTCTAAAGGTCCTCCTCCTACTGATGAAAATGCTGGTGCGAAAAAACACTGCGGAAATAGAGATGGAATTGAAGGATTTTGGCTTCCATCAAGAAAAAAGTAAGCTTACAAAGAAAAAAGAAATGGAATTAGCGGATCTAATGAACGTTGATTTAACTGCATGGAAAACTGAAGACCTGACAGCTTTGTTGCTAAATTTAAAATTGAAAGCAACTGGAACTAATCCAGATTTTCAGGGTCAAATATTTGATTCCTAAGTTTCATTTGGCCCTACTGGAGTTTTCAAAATATTTACAACATGTACAAACACCTTGAAACAATATCCAAGGATATCTATTCTCATCATTGGCCAACAGCTGTTTAATATGGTCCAGTCCCGTATGCGGCCAATGTAGTTCTCATTGTATATTCTTAACATGGCAATGTCAAAATTCCTACTCATGTCTATCTGCTCATATTGAGGATCAAACTTCATTGGGGGCCGATTGTGTAAAATGCCCTTTTTAAGACACAGGTCTGCAATGTCAAAACCCTTGCCTTTTAGAACTAGTTTCCCTTTCTTAATCTTGTCCAGAACCCCACAGTGCTCAGTAATGTCTTGATCTGGTATTGTCCCTGGGAAAGTCTCACTGCAGCAGAGAAGACCACCGTGAGGGTAAACCCACACTGCTGTCTCACAGTAGTGTGGTTCTTTGTAGTTGCTGAATGTTATGTTATTAACATCGAAATTTTCGGACTGTGAACTCCAAGTCTCAGTAGCATCTGTCATAGCTTCAGTCTCAGCAAAGCCTGCATCGTTAAATACTTTTGGCATAAGTGCTTCCACAAATGCTGGTAAAGGGGTCAGGTCAAGACACTCAAAAAGTGTAGACAAAAATACTGCCCATGCCACAAAAACTCTTGAAACAGTAGCCTTGCTACTCTGTGTTATCCATACCATCACCTTGAGATGGAGGAAATGTCTACAAACCCTCAGGAAAGTCATCAACTCTGTCCTTAAGTCCATCTTCCTATTCTTTGTTACTAATCCCCCAGATGTGCAATTTGGGTACTACACAGACTCAAACTCATTTGTAGACAGTCCAATTGTCAGAAACTGGATAATAGGCATGAGGCTACAATCGGCGACAAAATGAGTTGAGACACTTCGCCCAAAACTGGGCTTTTTTACGTTTTATTAACTTCAAAAGGAGGAAATATTGCTTTCCTCCCCCATCCCCTCCGTGCAATGTTGTGCCCTTGTTCTAGCTACATGTAGAAAACAACAAACACCCCAACTTTGAATGGAGGGGACAGGGGAGGGGTGCAGATTCTTTTGTTCTCCGAAGTTACCCTATTTAAGTACAATGTCTCAACAATTTTGTTGCCGATTGTCTGAATGTCAAAAGTGGCTGTACGTCCTTTAGAAAGTTAATAGACTTTATTTCTTTATACTGTGATGTAAGACGCCCGATGGCTTTTTATTTGTTGTGTTCGACTTCATCATACCTATTTTAGAACAATTAGAATAAGGTGATTTCGTTATTTTCAGTGCGTGACATTTCGTGTCACCCTTAACCGTGCCTTGACATCGTGCAATGTGGCGCGTTGCACACAATTTCTTATTCTCTCCTTTATCGAAGCGCATCGAAACAAAGAAAAAAGTGAAAAGGATAGAAAACTTAATAGATTTCTAGGCATTAAAGTAGTTGTAATGGCTAAAATTGCTCTTTAGGAGGATTTTCCACGAGTAACCACGAGTAACCACGATGAGTATAAAATATAATAATCTGATTATCTTTTAAGAACAAAGTTGGTTACTCGTGGGTACTCGTGGCCAGTCTCCTCCTGACCTTTCTACTGTAAAGTACATTCTTTAAAGACCCTTATGGGTATATGGGCAACGAATCTGCTGCACAGATTTAGCGATGCTATGCAGCTTTGCTGTGCGTTAGAAGTTGGAACATTTTTCCTGAGAATTCTCCTGCGCAAAGCAATCGTGGATATTTTGTCTCAAAAATTTTGTCGCCGATGGTATAAGTGCGTGACACGTACATCGGTAATTGATTCACTCGTTTGATCTTATTTTAATTGAACTGTCAAGTTTCTAAATACCTTTCGTTGTGTCGCATTATTTTCCATCAAAATCCATCCTGATTATATTTCTGTCAACATCTGTCATATTTTAGCCAATCAGTTTTGTTCAAGTTGGTTTGTTTTCCGTAACAGCAGGATACTCTGTAAGATGATTTTGTATTCGTGACTTTTCGGTACTCACAAAGTAGGTTACTAAAAATTTGTTTTCAAAAAAATCTAGTCGTGAAAGCTGTGAGAGTGTGGGCTTCTAATTCCTATTCCCCACATTAGTGTCACCTCCGATGGGACCAAATAATCTACAACTACTACAAATACACGAAAATGGAGGCAATCGAAGCAAAACTAGACTGAATACTCCCACACAAAGAAGCTTTGGCGAAGATTATAGTCTGTGTAGAAGATCTAAAGGTTCAAATGGAAAAGGCTAAGCTAGAGGCCAGTGATAGCGTACTCAGGCCACTTAAGGCATGACTACCTAATTAAATATGCATATTTTAGTAAATGCTTTTTAGAATGGTTTGCTTCCATCAGTGCTCCTGAAAAGTGAACTACAAATGTGGGTGAATGAAAAAAACACTTGAAATGTGATTTTAAATAACACGTGCCATTGCTTCATAAATGGCGTCACAAAACACGTTTTCCTAAATGGGGAAGGGTTGCAAACCTTAATCTTAGGATTTTCCACTACCAAAATGTTACATAAACAGTGTAAATCGTAAATTCGCCTTTTATGATTGGAAATGTTATTTATATTATTAGCTATTTAACTAATAAGTCACGTGACCCTTTTACCTTTATTTACCGGTTCCTATATAACGTAAACACACATACAAGGCCAGTACATAAGAACCTTTTCAATAGCCTCTGAAATGTACCTAAAAAAACTTGTTGCTCTTTCATTATCCTTTCCCCATTTTAGAGTAAATATTTTGACCGTTAATTCTCAATTATCAGTCACGTGACGAAAATTTGAGCTTCTAAAATGCACTCATATTGCTAAGGCCATTAAGCTACATTTGTAGTTCAATTTTCAGGATCATTGATAGAAGCAAACCCTTTTAAATTTTCTCAAAATATGTATATTTAATTAGATAGTCATGCCCTTAAGTGGCCTGAGTAGAAGATGTACAGAAATGGGAAGGCAATCTTGAAAATGTTATCGACGAGGCAGATGAACAAGTAGCTTATCTGGGACGTTGCCTAGACAAAGTGGCTAAGAGCAAGGAGTGCAAGAAACGAGAGGAAGAAGAATTTCTGCTCGCTAAAAAAACGGAAAGAAGAGCTTCAATTTGAAAAGAAAAAGGTGGAGCAGATTTCGAAACAGAAAGTAGCAGACCATGCCACTGCAAAGCAAGCCAAAGAAAGCCACGTGAAGTTGCCCAAGTTAGTGATCACGAAATACAACGGAAAATATGACATGACTTTCTTTCTGAAACAAATTCCAAGTGCAAATCGATTTAACGGATCTATCAGCTATAACCAAGTTTTCTTAAATGAAAAAGTTGCCAGCGCCCCATGTCTGTGAAGCAATTGATGGTCTTCCGTTCACCACAGATGGATATGAGCGAGTGAAAAATATATTGAAAATGAATTACAGGAAAGAGTGAAATTGTAAGAGTATATATGGATAACATCAATGCCCTTCCGACGGTTTACGGATCCCAACGAAGCAAGATTCACCAGTTCGGCCAAAATTTGAATTATAATGTGTAGTCCATGGAAACACTGGGCAAGGTGTTGGATTGTTGAACTATGGTTCAGAGTGTTCTTGACAAGTTGCCCAGTATTAACGCCGAACTAGTGAGCAACAAAATGGGGTGGCAAGACTGGGGATTTGGAGAACTACTACAGGCTTCAGAAGAATGGAGGGAAATTTATCCTCTAGAAATGGTCCAAAAAAAATACATCTCCGTCCTTACGTCTTTCTCGTGTCAAAACTTTTCACTCGCAAGAAAAAGATCCACCGCGGCAAACGTATGTCTATTGTGATTGCGTGACACATAGATCTTGGGAATGCAATAAAATCACATGACCAACCAGCCGCTGACGGATTTTGCGGAACAAGAAGCTGTGTTTTAACTGCACAGGATCCAAACACTATGCACCTCAATGCCGCAGTCATGGGAAATGTGTTCACTTTAGACAAAGACACCATTCATCAATTTGTGATAAAGTAGAGGGAAGAGGTCAGCAAACCAACCGCGGGGGAGTGGCTCTAACAGCATCTCTAGAGGGGAGAAAGTATGCCACCCTGTTATCTTAGCAAACGTGAATGGCATAACCTGCCGAGCTCTTCTTGACACCGGTGCATCAGTCTCATATGCTTCAGGTTACTTGCTGAACCTACTGAAACTAGTACTCGCACGTTCGCTCACACGACGTATCTAAACTATCATGGGCGTTGGAACTATACGAAACAAGCCCTATAATGTCAACATGAGTGATACTAACAGAAACCACACCATTCCATTGAACGTTACGAGAGTACCCTTACCAAACCGATAATATGGGCCATATATGGACCAAAGCTGGAAATTATCTGGAAAGAAATATGGGCCATTTAAGGAAATTGTATGGGAATTATATGGCCAGGTTAAACCCATGTTTACTAATTTTCTGACTTTGTTATACTCAGAAAATATGGAATTAATAAGTTTTTGGACCATTTCCAGATATTTCCCACATATGGAGAAACTATGGAGAAAAAACTAAAGACAGTCAGTGTTGCACTATTTCCAAATATTGGCCATATATGGAGAAAATGTGGAAAACAGTCAGTGGTGGACAATTTTTCAGATATTGGCCATATATGGAGAAAATGTCAAAGGAAACTGCAAACAAGCAGTACTAGACCATTCAACCATACGTGGAAAAAATATGACTACCGCATAAATTTTGCCATGCAATTTGTGACTTCAGTTTAAGCATTGGTGGTGTAAATTCAGACCACCATGTAAACTCTGTGTTTGATGGCTGGTGACTGCAGCGAGCACTTCAGGAATATGTAGGGATTTAACCTCAATATTCTTTACAGCTTAGAAATACACTCAGGACATGACCACACACTATTGCAACAATTAATCACAATTATTTTTATTGTATATCAGTCTATATCAGTTGCTAATACACAAGGTTCGACTGTATACAATCTTATAAAACAACATAAATTGCATGCATGCAGTTGGCAACATATGTCCTCATCAAAAGACGACCCTTGGAACGAGGTTTAGAATACTCATGCAGTGAACATGCAAGTACATGTACTTTTGTGAAATTTTTCAACACTTAATATTAATGCCTAAGGATCTAAATACCTAAAGAACAGTATCATTCAAAATTTGTCACTCTCTAATGAAACTAATCAACCCAGGCTGCCAAAAACTATACATAAAATACCATACAAAATACAAAATATTCATACAAAATGATGCAAAATTTTTGGGGTGACAAACATTAAAGAACATTATATCATTTTTCTGTAGTGGTCAATTAGCTGAGTTAGCTGACAATGTTTCTTTTTGGCCTCCGAGCTTCGGGGCATTTCGGATTTAATTTTTATGTTTTATGTGCCACAGTTGGTGGAGGCTGGAATCGTGCACAAACTTTCCCTGTAAGATATAATACATACAACAAAAACATTAATATTCATTGTTTTTTTTGGTTTTCAAGTTCAGACTCTTGGGAGTGAAAAAGTTGAAATTAGAATCCCCATTAGCAATTTTACAGGAAGATTGCAGATTGAGATAAAGTAGATTGAGCATAAACCTCCGTGCTGTTCTTAACAAAAATACTTTAAAAAGTACTTACCAATAATAGTATCCACAATAGGTTGACAGGGGAGAACAGTGTTCTCTAATTTTTTCCCCTTCTTCTTCCCTCTTGCACATGACATCTTGAGCACTTCTTTTGAGAAGAATACATCAACAACCGTATTAACGTACTCCTTTCATTTTGTTGGGCTGAACAAATAGCACGTTGGCTTGAGTACCAGTAAACACCACTGCCCTCAAAGAACTCTTTCATCTGCCAAAAAAGTATTATTAAAAGAGTTGCAGCAAATGATCCAATATATATGTTGAAATTTGCACTAACATCTGAATCACACAGCTGCATGTGACTTGAAAGCAATCACATTTAAATTAAAAGCAAAAGCACCCTTTAATGTTATTGGACTGCCATTAGGAGAATTATTAATTGTTACTGATTCTAGCAATCAATCAATGCAATATGTTAAAAGGTAATTAGACTAAAAAAAGTACCTGATACTCAGCAGCAAGTTCACGGTCAACAATGCCTGCAGCTGGCTTCCCTGCGATTATTGAGGTTGGTGACTTGGCTTTTACTGCAAGATCAATATTTAAAGATGACATTTTTGTTAGAAAATATGACAGCTGGATACATCTTCTATTTAATCTGAAATCAAAATAATAAAACAATCACCAACTTGTTAGCAGCAAGTTAATTATACTTGTGTAGCAGTGCTTCGTCTATATAAGGGCAATAATGTTTGATTGTCATGTCTACTTTATTCAATAATATTATTAATAACAAATAAATGACATTTTTGACATGTGCTGGGTATTAAGTTTGCTTAGAGCAATCAAAAAAGATGGAGAATTGATGATAACATGGTCAAAAACTATTTTTGTGGCTGCATGGGTGCTAATCAGCATCTGAGCTGGTGTACATTAATGTGCCTGATTGTGCAGTCCTGAGAAAAGCCAAAACTTGTTTCTTTTAAAAACTTCTTTGTTTAATTATGCTCAAGGTACAAATAAATTATACGCACTTAACCATTTAAGGCCAACACGTTTTCCTCCCCCACTATGATTATTGTTTATTGTCTTGTTGGCAATTAACTTATTGATGTACATTACATTTAAACAGCTGATAATATTCTTTATTAAACTCGACCTTTACCTGCAATGTCAAGCCTATTCTGTAGTTTCCTTATTTTATTTCTGAGGCTTTTGTTCTCTAGCAGCAATGCTTTACAATCCAAGTTGTCACAGGAAGTCGTGATCAGAGCTTTATCACTGTCACCATCATCATCACTTACAACATGTGTAGTGACCAGCTGTTTTCTTGCTGGTTGTTTGCTGGAAGCATCGGGTACAGTTGGAGAGTCAGCAGTGCAGGACTTTCTAGTTTTATTCTTAGGTCCCTGTGGTGTTTTGTGCTTTCTTTTTGCAGCTTGTTTCTGGCTTGATGTAGACGTGGGATCACCATTGCACAGGCTCTGTTTCCTGAAAGCCGGGAGGCTAAGAGGATGGACGTTGTCACCTTCTTGAATTTCAGTATGATAACTTTGCCTAGTAGTTTCTTGAGGTGTTTTTTGCCTCTTATAATTTACAGATCGTTCCTGGCTTGATGTAGAAGCAGGATGAGCTGTGCTTAAGCTCTGTTTCCTGAAAGCTGGCAAGCTAAGGGGATGGACATCATCATGAATTTCAGTATATAAACTGTGATGATGTGGTTCATCCTGTTGGCTATGAGAAGAACTCCTAGGTGCTTGAATTGTTGTTTGCTTTCTGTTTACAGGTTGTTCCTGGCTTGATGTGGAAGCAGGATTAACTACGCTGGACATTGTGTTCCTGAAGAGGTTCTACAGAAGAAGGCTGATGATTAACATCTTTTTATGTTGGGAAGAAATTCTCTTAGTGGCTTGTGCAATTCTTGCAGCGATTTCTGCATTCCTTCTTTTTTCAGCCTCTGCTTTTTCCGCCTCCTTTGCTTTCTTGGCAGCTTCTTTTTTTGCCTTTTCTTCATCTTTTGCAGTGGGTTTCTTTGGTACTGCTTGTTTCTGTGATGATTTGTTTTTGTTCTTTATAGACTGTTGTGGATCACTGTTGAATATTGCTTTCCCCACTGCGCTTTTCCTTAAACTCGTTTCAAGAGCTCTCTTTTCTTTAAGAAGTTCACTCTTATCATCTTCAAAACAAAAAGCGAAAAGGTAAGCTTTTGTTTAAATAAGAGAACGTGCTTGTCTTTGGTTACCTTATTTCGATAATAGAGATTATCATGAACATTTACGTATTCCACTATTTAAACTTTTTTCATTTTAGGTTAATGGCTTTAAAGCTCCTAGCTCATTGTTTAGGCTACCAAGTTTTAACATACCAGGTGGTGTCAGCATTGATTATATGCATGGTGTCTGCCTTGGTGTGGTCAAGACTCTTGTTGGCCTTTGGTTTGACTCCTCCAACAGTAGCAGAAAGTGATACTGTGGACAACTTGTGCATCAAGTAGACTCTCGCTTACTGCAGATTAATCCTCCAAGTGTCATAACTTGGGTACTTAGAAGCATTGAGTCACATCGCAAGCACTGGAAAGGCAAGTGCAATATTCCGGGCTTTTAACACAGTTATTTTGGCAAAACATAACAATTTTTTATTTACAGCATCCACAATCTTGTATGCCCAAATTTATAATAAACCCTAGGGTTTATTTTGTTTCCATCACATCTCTTTACCAGATACAAAAATGTTGGTTTTATTAACTGGGTAGAAAAAGGAAATTGGCCACCATCAAAGTTTTTGTGATACTGGTGTTTGGAAGTACTTTCACTTTCTTCTTTCACCCCAATCTTCTTAGCATTACTATTGCCAAAAAGTTTGTTATAAATTATAACAAACTGTGTGTTACATCATCACTGCCATTACATGACCAATATTCTTTGTTGCAGCTACAGAATACAGGAGTTGGCTTCTCTTTTATTCCCTCTCTTGTATGAAAGGAATACTGTCTGATGAGCTTTTCGATCACTATGCTCTGCTGGTTAGAGGAATTTACCTTCTCTGTCAAGAGTCAATTTCCCAAGCTGATCTAAGGAAAGCAGAAATACTCTTGGCACACTTTGTTGAAATATTTGATGTCTTTTATGGTATGTTTCAGAGTTAAGTACTTAATGACACTCTAAAGTACAATTTTGCAGCAAGAATGCAAAACTACCACTGAAGTTTCTACAGAAGAAAGGAAAATCACTGGCAGTTGTTCTTGCACATGAAGATGCACACGTCACCTTTAACACATATATGCAACAGTAAAAGTGAACTTTCTACTTCATTTAATACTGGCACTTAAATCCCCTACCACAGCAGTATCTTAATATTTATTGCTTTCATGCCGTAAAAAGGGGTTTCTTATAGGGATTTGACGGTTGTGAAAAAAATATTTATAAAAAGGAAAATATCTGGTTGAAATAATAATAATGATAACAAAAATAATGAAAATAACAATAGTTACAATAATTATAATAATAAAACAGCAAAAATGAGATTATGAAGTTGTGCTTTTAAGAGCGATTCGGTTTTGATAGTTATTGTTTATTGTTGTCTAGCTCCAAGGCATCTGGTGTTAAATGTGCAGAACTTGCTGCATTTGGTTAAGATGTAAAATCAAATGGCCCACTGTGGTGCAACTCCTTGTTTATGTTTGAAGATTGGAATGGGGACATAGCAGATTATTTTCATGGAACACAGAATATACCCAACCAGGTAAAGTCTTTTAAATAAGATAAATTGTACATGTTTTTGTTTGGTTCTTAGTGTTGTAACTAAAAAGGGGAAAGAATCAATTATCAGGGAATATGACATTCTCATTAACAAAAAATTTGTTCTTATAATAATAGTTATTATCTGTGTTAACTTTCTTTGAATTTAACATTTGAAATAGTGTTTTTTTCCAAGGATTATCTTTTTTTTTCCCATTTACAGATCATGAGCGCTGTTTCATGTAGACAAAACATGCCAGAGTTGATTGCAAAAATACCAGATGGACAGGCCAAAGACCTTGCATTAAAGCTGAGAAATGGGAGTGAAAGGTGTGTGATACGGGAAAAGTCTACTGTTTTCTCACTTGCTCATTGGTATCCTTTTACTTTTTATGTGGGAAATTGTAGGATGTACACAAAAATTAATACATTCCTTGCAAATTGCTTGCATACTTATACGTAAATTATGACCTAACACCATAAAATGTTCAAAACTTTGCAGTGAAACCACTTGCCTGCGGCCAGTGGTTTCACGCGAGTTTGGGTTTTGAACATTTTCTGATGTCATTTCTTTGGTCTACAGGAGTGTAGACCATGGAAAATTGTGGTCAAATTGTTAAGTACCTAGGTCATAAACACATACAAAATTAATATTGTCATAGAATTATTCATGATGGCCTTTATCTAGCCAAGTATGAGATGTCTTAAAGAGAATGTTGAAACTAAGCTAGGATGTTCTTTGTGTCGTAGAGAGAACCGAATTCCTATTGGAGAAACCATAAACATTGTTGGTGCATTGAAGAATGATGTACTGAGGGCAGAATTAGAAGATGATGTTGTGTCAGGAATGGAGGTGGATTCATTAAATGAAGTCAAATTCTTTACTAGGGTTCAAATAAGAGGAAGAATTATCCACTCTCGAGTTTACACGTGTTTCTGTGAGAAACTCCTACACAGTTTCGTACAAAGATGGCAACCAAATTAAGTATGGGCAAGTTGAAGTGTTTGTGCATCCAGTCCTCCCAACAACTCAGTCAAGCATGAAGCAGTGGTTCTGCCATTTCAGGAACAAACAGGTTTTATTTGTCAAGAACATGAGGTGTTGGGGGTTTGCCCTGTAACACACATTGTTGGTTTGTATCCACCTGTAAATGACCAATGTATTTTAATTCCTATTGACAACATTAAAGACTTGTGCATTTGCATGGAGATAAGAGACACTGGATTAGTTTACATAACTCACTTCCCAAATAAAATTGAAAAAGATTAAGGTGAAGGACCATTAATTTGGCTCGCAATTTTTGGAAATTTTCTCTGGCTGATCACTACTTGAAACACTAAGGTAGAATTGAATAAACCTACCAGCTCTTGTATGATATGATGGTTTCTTTTATTACTAGACTACCACACATTTCAATACTCTAGCTGTATGCACAGATTCACATGGTACATGAATGGTGTTCAATGGCTAGTGCTAGAAAAGTAGAGCAGAGCTAAAAGATAACGTTATTATGTAACTTCTTACTTAGTGCAAATTTTTTTTATTTTTTCTCTGCATTACGTTTGTCACAATTTCATTCTACTTTAAAAGAAAATGGAATAATGGAACTTATGGTGAATAGTGGATTGATCAGGTGAAGACTGTGCAGTAAATTAATACTAACTGTATAACAAAATCACAATGTTTAAGCTGAGGCTTTCTGTATGTTTGAGAGAATGTGGATTTTGTCCTTTTTTTAGCACTTATTTATTGTTATGAATGTGCTCTTGCATGGCTAGAGTAGTTCAGCATGCAACGGAAAATCCAGCAAAATCTTAATCCCAACTTAATCCCTTATATGGGATTAATAGGGATGGCAGGTGATATTGCAAATGTATAAGGTCTAATTTACATTTATGATACATCTGCCACATAAATTCCATGTATGGTAAAGCTATGGTTATTGACCACATCATTTCCATATTACCATGATCTAACTAAAAATTAGAGATAATGTGGTGATTATATGGTTAATCTCCTAACCATATTATTCCCACATTAATGACAACTTGGAATTTGGCTCCATATAAAGACCATATGTGAAGTTATGTGAGTTGCACCGCCAGTTATAAAATCCATATTTTGATTTAATAAACCCAGTTACCGTCCATATATGGGCCATATATAGCCCTCATTTTCCCCACATTATTACCGTATTATTGGTTTGGTAAGGGTAGAGTGCGCTGAACTGTTATCTGTGCAAAACCCAACTGCACGGAAATGATCCACAGGTACCAGCATCTGAAGGGAGTAAAAATGGAGAATGCCAACAGAAAGAGTCTACTTCCTATTCATGTGATTCTGGGAGCAACTGACTACACAAAGTGAAAAACTCGAGAAGCACAGTGCGCTGGAGCCATAGGAGAGCCTGTCGCCGAATATACCCATTTTCGCTGGGCTATTATGTCACCTAGGTCAGAAGCAGACTTCGACAACATGTTTCTTGTGCAAACACCGTCCAGTGACTATGAACAGCTGTACGGGATGAACGTCATTGGACTTGAAGACTCCCCTAATGGAGACCAGAATGTCGTCTATGCTGAATTCCTCAAACAGCTCATGCGCAGTCCTGAGTGTGAGCGCAAACCGTTACTCACAGGACAATCGGTTAATCCCACGTTAAGACAGCAAATTCTTGACGCACTTTAAGAACTTTCCCTACAATAATGATGCTCACAATGATAAGGATGTAAACAGAGTTTATTGAAGCGAGGCAATGAGACGTTAACAATGTTGAAAAGAAGTGATGTGAAGCAAAGCGATGACTAGGCAGTGTAAACGAAGAAAACGATGTACAAAGCAGTTTCGAAAAAAAAGAAATAAATACAGCGAAAACTATAGTTAGATTAACTAGAAACTACCTTAAAACTAGGAAACCAAACTTTGGATTTCATTAATATGATGCTAAAAAAGGCTTTATAAAACATATCATATCATGCACAAAGTGAAAAGACTTACTTCTGTGTTCACAGCGTTGACTTGAGCCTTACTTTGATCTTAACACAATGACACGTTGACTAGAAGTTGAAAAGTTCCTTGAGCACGTTCAACAATGCTAACTAATACAAAGGATAATAGATTTCTTTGTCTGTAAATCATACGTAAGCAGGTATATTCGCGGCAAAAAACCACAAATACTATAAGATAATAATGCAAACGAAACTAAAAGGGTTCGAAAGGAAATATGAAAAACCAGGAAATATTTGGCAGTAACGCTAAGGGATGGTATGACAGGCCTTCCCTGGAAGGGAGATCATCCCCCCTTACCATCGAACAAGTCAGGGAGCATGAAGCAACTTGAAACTCTAGTGAAACGACTGAAGAGGGCTGGACAACTAGATGACTACTATGCTATCAATAAAGAACAACTTCAAGAAGGAATTATAGAAGAAGCACCACTGGCTGCAACTGGGCGAGAGTTCTACATCCTCAACAAAGGTGTTGTGAGTGAGAGTGCCGAATGCACGAAGATGCGAATCATGTATGATGCTTCGGCAAAAGCATATGACTCAGCACCTTCCTTAAACGACTGCCTTGAAGTTGGACCAGTTGTAGTGAAGCTGCATTGAAAGGCCAGAGTAATGTAATGTTTTGTAAAAATGCAGTTGGAGATGGTCTTGGCTCACACCACTAGCAATTTTTCTGGACATGTCATCTACATCTGTCTTGTAGTATTTCCTTTTTCTATATCATTCAGCTCCATCATTAGGGCTGAACTTCAAAGGTTTTATTGTAGACCTGGCATCTCTAAATCACCTGAGTGGAATGTGCAAAGCCCCTGTAGCAATTTCTCAAAAGCTTCCTAAAACACTATGGTTTCTGAATCACGCGTAGCTGTTTTGGGAAGAATTCCAAGGTACGAATCAATAGCAAAATTACTCAAGTAATTATCCTTATCCTTCTGATGGCCACCATGGGGAGTACTCAAATCACTACTAACAACAAGTGGACTTCTCCAAACTTTACTGAACCATCAACCATTGCATTGACTATTGCATTTAGATGGAGTGCAAACTCATTGGCTTCTGTTTTCTCTAATTTAGCTGAGGTGTTCTTGTCAAGGCCACACTGTAACATCTAGCTTTCCATTTGTGCTTCTTTTCACCGCTGCTGGGCCAATAACATGGGCATACAAATCCATCTCCGTTTGTAAGGGTCATCCAAACTCACAAGATTGTGGGGATCTAGTATTCTGACATCACGTAGGAAAGTACTGCCTGGTCGTCCCCTGCCTCATCTGTGTACTTCTCTAGCTTCTTGTAAGCTTCGCGAAATGCTGACCTAAAATGGAAATTTCAAACTGATATTTCTTTTTACATCATTTGGCTGTTTTAGTCGTAGCCATAGGCCTATGGTTGCCCAAAACAAGTTTTACAAGTACTTATTTATGATTTTCCTTATTAAAAAAGAGATGCAAGTTTTTTGTCTTGCTTGCAAGTTTTGTCTTCACTGGATACGTGCATGCAAATGTTATTGAACTGACAGTGTGAGCAACATCAGACTGACTGACTGAAGCTGTGTGCCCTTATGGATCGGGCCACCATTGACTACACGGGAGAGAAGAAATTTGAGTGTATTAATGAGTCAAACGAGTCAATGAGTCAGGTCTGAAAAAAACATTTCTGTGGAAACAATAAAATTAAGCATTACGTTTACTTATTTTGTCTAGTTGTTTTATTGCTGCCTGCACAAGGCAGCTAGTTGCCTATAAAATCACAACCTGGGCTGTTTGTTAGTAGTTCCCAGGCCCTGCCATGTAGCACCTGATCAGAAGCAAAAAATATGGCGGCCTAGATGTTGTGACTGCTACGGAAGAAAGTCTTTAATTCCCTTTGAACACAGCGCTTAAAGTAAATTGAGTTTAACCTGTTATGGAGTTTCTCAGCGCTCAAAGACTCAAATCTGGGAACAGTCGTTCTTTGACATTCGGTGTATTGATGATTTTGCCCGGTTTGAAATAAAAAATAGGCCCGCAATGCGTGCGTGTAGCTACTGCATTCTTGTTTTCATTGGTATGTGAATATGGTGCTGTTTAGTATGTACAGCTATTTTAGAAAAGGTTGTCGTAAGGCCTACGCGCCCATACCACTAGGTATTTTGGGCGTGTTCGCTTGGGTACTCACAGAGTGACAACTGTTTCGTAAGGGAACTAAGACGATCCACTACCAAAGAATACTCGCAATCGTATGACTGATCTGAAATTAAAATGTACAATGTATTTTAATGAACTAAATAAATTGGTAATAAACGAAACAATTAAAACGAGCGAAGCGGGAATAACTGATATTATAGAAACTTTTAACAATCATTATGCCATGTGGTCACGGATCGTCAATATCCAAAACTCATGAAATCAATATAAAACTAACAAAACTGAAATGATTGACAATATTATAGCATTGATCTTAAACTTACTTCTATGGTGAGTTTTCTTAACTTTCGTTGATCGGGATAACCATGAAACAGTGTAACAGGTAAGCAGTAAATCACATGAAGCATGTCCAATTCAGATCTCGGGTAAAACTAAACTACTTAATTAAAGTTTAGGTTTATCTACTATTTGAGTTTCCTGTTGGGCGTGTACGAGGCTACCGCAAATTCCTTAACTATGAATTCCTAGCATAAACCAAAAAACTGTGTTAACATTCTCCGCCCCGATGAGGGCAGTGTCCTCATCCTAAACTACATCAGTCCTCGTATCCTTCTGCTGGGTAAATGATCACAATCTTTGTGATAGGCCTTTTATACTCCGAGGTTGACGTCTTGATTTTTACATTTCGAACTCTGCCATCCTTTCCTGGGTAGACATTGATGATTCTTCCAATGGTCCAGTTTCCACGAACAGAGTTGGAATCTTCCATGATGACTATGTCATCCATTCTCACAGTGCGCTTTTTTTTTTCAGCATTCCACTTCTTTTTGGTGA
>NC_133202.1:20474141-20526641 GCF_958299795.1 Porites lutea
GCTGAGTGCATTGCAGAATTTCGCTTTGAGAAGCGACATATTCTGCAACTAGAAGAGGTGCTACAGATTCCTGCTCTCTTGAAGTGCGACCAGAGATCAGTGTTCACTGGAACTGAAGGACTCTGCTTGCTCCTGAAAAGGCTGGCTTACCCTTGTAGATATTCAGATCTTATTTATCGTTTCGCCAGACCAGTACCTGTCCTATGCATGATTACCTACAAAGTTATAGACTACATATACGATACCCACCACCGCAAGATAACCAACTGGAATAACGGTATCTTGAACCCCATTTCCTTACAAATGTATGCAGGTGCGATTTCAGCCAAAGGAGCAGCCTTAGATAATTGTTTCGGGTTCATCGATGGGACTGTGAGAGCAATTTCTAAACCTGGTGAACGACAAAGAGTGATGTACAACGGCCACAAAAGAATCCATGGCATCAAATTTCAATCAGTTACACTGCCAAATGGCCTCATTGCTAACATGTATGGCCCAGTTGGTAAGAAATAATCACATGTACAGTTTAGGGAGGGGAGAATATGAAGGTAAATTAGATGTTATTTTGATTCAGGTGTTTACCAGATAATTTTGGCAAGTCCCACCTATACATCCCTTTCTGCATCTTCATCTCCATTTTGGTTTGCTTTCAATGGCAACTTTAATTTTCAGTTAGAAACTAGCGAATAAGAGTCCTTTAAGAATGCAATCACTGGGGGTAAAAGGTAACAGATTGTTTAGAGTGCTGTTTTGTGATTACCTACCCAGCAAGCGAGTCACCTATGGTTTTATGAACACGCCTACTACTCCTTTCACAGTCACAAACACAAATGTTCACACATGATAATTTTTTGTTGAGAGAAGCATAATCTATGATGTAAAAACCTTTTGTCTTTCATGTTTATCACCACTGTAAAGAAGGAAGGAAGCATGATGCAAGCATGTTAACAGAATCTGGCCTGCTAAGAGAACTACAGCGGAATGCAATATCACCCACTGGGCAGCCTCTGTGTGTCTATGGGGACCCTGCGTACCCATTAAGGGTGCATTTGCAGGGCCCATTCAAGAATGCCTACTTAATTCCTCAGATGCAGCAGTTTAATAAGTCTATGAGTGAAGTTAGAATTTCTGTTGAATGGCTTTTTAATGACATCATCAATTATTTTAAGTTCATGGATTTTAAGAAAAATCTCAAGGTTGGCTTAAGCAGTGTAGGCAAAATGTACATTGTATCAGGTCTCCTTCGCAATGCTCTCACATGCCTGTATGGCAATAGCACATCAAAGTTTTTTGATATTCAGCCACCAAGCCTTGAGGATTACTTTGCCTAAACATGACAACATTTTCAATCAAACGGATTCCTGTAATGTCAAGTATGGTTTAATAAAAAATCTTTAATGTCCAACAAATCACAAGCTGGTACTAAACAATATAACAACAACAGCAAAACTATAAAGAACTGCCCCCCAGTTGTTCCAAAGTTGGATAGTACTTTTCACCAGTTGATAGCTGTTAGGGAATCGAAATGCATTATCCAGTGGATAGCACAATTTACTTTTTGAACAATTGGGTCTGGTCATTTGTCATGAGCTAATAAATGTGATAAAAAACAACTATACTCTATTGTACATCATCTGTTGCCTCTGTAATATAACAAGAATACTTGCCTCCAAGTCACAAAAAATGTCTAACAATACAATCCAGGGGGGGAGGGGTACTCCAGATGTCAAGTGACAAGGATGGTTGAATGAGGGTAAAACTCAGAACCCGAAAAAATCCCTGGTCCAAAAACTAACCCTAAAAACTATCCCATGCCGAATTTGCAAACCTTGAAAATTCCAGAAAGCATTAAAGGATAAAACACCAAAAATTTAATAAAACATTAAGAAGCCAGGATACGCAGGCACTACCACAAATCTTCAGTTTGTTTTGAATATCAAAACAAATCTTTACTTGAATCAACACACCCCGAAAAAATCCCCCCCCCCCCCTGCCTGGGCAATACCACTGATATCTTGCACAAAAATGTCCAACAAATGACAACCAAACAATAGCAAACTGTACAAAACTGGTCATTTGTTATGAGTCAATAATCATCATAGAAAACAACTACACTTTATTGTGTCAATCATCTGTAGCCCATGCTATGTAACAAGAATTATCGTCTTATGCCTTACAACACAACTAATAACTTGTAAAAATCTGTAACAGTTTTTGTGCAAGGAACTCAAAATGCACAAGGTGTCAGTACATATCTATAGTGGAGCACAAGGTATCTTTTTAGTTAGTGCTGCCTATGACTCAGTCTTTTTTAGTAAACTTTTCAACAATGGCCAACATAGTTTGGTTTTGCAGTTGACTTTGTTGCATGAATGCTGAGAACGTCTTGCATCTGCTGTCGTTGATTAACCTGTTGTAGTTGCATCTGGTTCAACACATTGTTCTGTTGTTCTAGCATTTTTTGCTGCTCTGACCGTCTTTGTGCCATTTCCTCTTGCTTCATTGTCATGTCTTTTTCCATTTTTTCTCTCATAAAGTCAAGGGTGTCTGATCCACTACGTCTTGCCTTCTTTTTCTTCTGATCTCCAGCTGTTAGCCCTGAAGCTTCTTTGCGCTTCTTGCTCTCTCCAAGTTTTTCCATAGCTTGAAGGCGCATTTCTTCTGCATTTGCCTTGTCTTGCAATTCATTCTTTCTAACTGATTCCTCAAGGTCTAGCTGTGCATTTGCAGCCTTTTCTTTTTCTATTATCTCTTCTAAGGCAAGGTCTAATTCAGAGAGTTCTTCTACTTCGATTCCTGAAGCTTTTTCTTCTTCTCTTATTTTCAATTTAAAGTTCTTTAGCTGGATCCTGGCCCTGTCCCTTACACATTTTTGACTCACTCGGAAACGTTGTGCATGGACAGAATTTAGGTTTGCTGCAATGAGATCCCACGCCTGGCCACTCTCACGACTTCTGTTCTTACATTTATATGGCTCAACCGTTAGCATCTCTCTGGCTAAGAGCACATCATGTTCTTTAGTCCATTTAAAGGCAGGTAAGTTCCTATAATTACAAGAGAAGAAAAATAGCCTGTAATAAACAAACTTACTTGCAAAGAAAAAAATATATGATAATACTAATGACGATGATAATAATAGTGATAATAATGATAATAACAATAATAATTATGATAATTATAATGATGATGATGATGATGATGATAAGAATAATTATAATAATAAAAACAACAATAAAGAGACAATAACACTGCACCCTTTCCAGCAAAGCAATGAACAAACCTTCCACTAACAAATCTTAGTTCCAAAAAGGCGAAAAAAAATAAATTCTTCCTTACAATTGAATTATATGATGTGCAGACAGTGCAGAGGGAATTTCTGAACATGAAAATTAGATTTTAAGTGAGATCAAGATTTCCAAAAATTTCAAGCACTTGGAAAACCTAAGTATTAGAGAATTGCCAATAATTTTTCTTTCAAGACTTTGAGTCTGAAAACATTCAAGAGTGCGAATTTAGTTAACAAATAGTGCTCCATTGAATTTAATGCTTGTAAATGATTAGCCAGCTGGAGCAAACCTAACTTCAGCAACTCATTGCTACCCATGATTCCAGAAACTTAACTCTCTTACTGATAGCTGTTAGTCCGTCTTTCATAAACTTTTAATAGCACTTTAAACAATCCTCTGCTGACAGCTTGCATTTTCGAGTGGTTTTGTAGTCCAGTTTTACCAAGCACACATGCACGCAAACACATTAGCTTACTTGTGCCCGCCAAAACTAAACCAAGCCATAACTTACATAGCAACCTAAAACCTAGTTCACGGCTCCGTTGGAGGACATCGCTTTTCCTGCAATATTCGGTCTGAGACCATATGAACATAAAAATCAACAGAAGGTGCTTACTTACGTTGCTTTTTCAGCGGTCGTGATTTCAGGAGACGCCATGACTATAAAGTCTATAAAAGAGGAGAACGTTCTTCAATGAGTAAAAAGCTCCAATTTTGTCAAATACTGTCAGAAAGATATCTTTGATTTCAAAAAATCATCAGAAACACTGAAATGTGATTGTGCTTCCACGGCATGTTCGACAAAAGGCAAAAAAAGTGAATAAATACTCACCTACCGAAGACGACTTCTAAAACACGCGTCGCCAGTCGTCCACTGCTGAACGACGACTCAAGTCTAGTCTTTCGCATGCGCAGTAGACGCCAATAGTGCATTTTTACTTCCGGTCGACAACTTCAGCGGCGTCGTCGTGAGTTGCTTAAACTCTCTATTGTTTCTTCCGGTGGGCTGACAGTGACAGAAGTTTCGGCAATGCTTTTGTCCTGTGAGTTTTGACTTAACACTAATTGTTCCTTTAAGAAATTTTCTGTGTCCATTGAAAGCTTTAGGTAAATCTCCTGACATTCCTCCATCCATGCTTTTTCGTGCTCGAATTGCTCATCGTCTTCAAGTAGCATTAAAAATTCCTCGTGTTTTGATGATAAATCTTCGAATGCCAGTTCATATTTTTTCAGTTCCTTTCTAATTTCTTCCCTGGCCAATTTGCAGATAATTTATGACAAACAACTTTTTCTTGACGGGTTAGTGCACCCTTGCAGTTTCTCCGTTTTATCTTGGCCTGTTTGATAGTGTTTTCTTGTGTCTCAGCCATTGTTTATTGTCTTGAATTTGTTACTTATCTTGGTTAGCCAGAAATCGAATGATGTTTCGTAAGGGAACTAAGACGATCCACTACCAAAGAATACTTGCAATCGTATAACTGATAATATATTTATTCGATCTGAAATTAAATGTACAATGTATTCTAATTAACTAAATAAATTGGTAATAAACAAAACAATTAAAACGAGCGAAGCAGGAGTAACTGATATTATAGAAACTTTTAACAGTCATTTATGCCATGGGGTCACTGATCGTCAATATCCAAAACTCATGAAATTAATATAAAACTAACAAAACTAAAATGATTGACAATATTATAACATTGATCTTAAACTTCTATGGCGAGTTTTCTTAATTTTCCTTGATCGGGATAACCATGAAACAGTTTAACAGGTAAGCAGTAAATCACATGGAACATGTCCAATTCAGATCTCGCGTAAAACTAAACTACTTAATTAAAGTTGAGGTTTATCTACTATTCAAGTTACCTGTTAGGCGTGTACAAGGCTACCGCAAATTTCTTAACTGTGAGTTCCTAGCATAGTCCAAAAAACTATGTTAACAACAACCTTTTCTGAATTAGCTTTATACAGCTATTTCATCTAAGGTTGTCGCGACTCAAGTGTACACACCCAGATCGCAAAGGAGCATGTGAGGTAAAAATAAGTGGTTATTTGACAAATGACTGACATTCTGCAATATGGAAATTGGTCGGGGCTCAGCCCAAACAATAGGTTTGTATGACTCAACAATATCTTTTCGAAATCTTATTTTCAATGGATTTTTCTCAGCGCGCTCAGATGCGGCTAGCAGCATTGGTAGTCTGTTGGGTCCCCATTGTTCTAGCAGCCTTCTGATTGGTGGAGAGGGGTAATCGAAAGGAAATCGGAAATATCTTAGAACGAGGCTCGGGTCATCGTCGGAAGCAATCGGAGAGGGCTCGGGTCCCTTCGGAACGGGGTCGCAATTATGTTAACGAGGGATGATGTCATGAGGCAAGAAGGAGAGACACAGCATGCACAAGGGAGAACGCAGGCGCAGTAACGAAAAACGTTGTGAATAAATGTGTTTAATCAAATTACAAGTATTATAAAGTCAGAGAAAAGTCAGAGATATTGGAATAACACTCGATCAGCCAGTCAAGAAGACATCCATTTACCAATAAATCGAGAATGACGGGATTGCCCTGCCTTCTATTAACTGGATATCGGTACAATGGGATCGAAGGACCGTAATAGGCGCGCAGTAAATCTAAAATGAGTGCGATTCGAGCATCGTTGAATGTCTTTTCATCCTTGTTCTCTGTCACAACCATATCAATCTAGAAGAAAAAGTGTGTTTAATAAATATTGCTTGAAGGTAAAAGATTGTGAAATAGTCATTGACGTAAATGAGATTACCACTAATCCCCGAAAACAAAGGGCAAATGAATTGCAAAATAAAATAAACGTTCAAACGTACCGAGTATTGCTTGTTTTTTCGTCTAAAACAGTGCAGACAACCGAAAGAGTGAGGATATGGTTTTCGTTCCAATGCAGACGAAAAACGTTTGTAACCAGTGGAAAATGAAAATGCCACGAACATTGGAATGCCTGTTCTAAGGCAACGGGGAAGGCGGGTAAATTCCGCATTCATCTTTTTCCTTTCGTCATTGGTCATAAAACAATGTCTCCAGAACATGATGAGAACTTGAACCTCGAAAGGTAGCACGTTGCCGAAAGGCTTGTTTTTGGGGTCTACTAATCCCTTGTAGTTCATTGCTTCGTTATCAAAACACAGCACAACAGAAGTGTCTTGCCATGTGCTCTATGCAAATACTAGGTGTGTGAAAAACACAAGGGAATAGGCTAAACCAATCGAGACTAAAAAAGTCGCTGGGGAATCGAAATTAACCAATGAAAGAAAAGCCAACAGTTAGAAAACTAAAAGAAGCTAAAACGAAGCTTGGGTGATCAATGGAAGGGGTCGGAAAGAGTAGTCAGTAAAACATATGATGCAATATGCAGTGAAAGGAATAAGAATATGTAATGTGTAAAAATATCAAACGCAAAATTACATGTTTAAAAATGTCAATCACAAAATTACAAAATAAAGGAAATGGTAGCTGGTACACGAGAATATCTGTCATTTAAATAATCCAACAAAAACTCCAACACATTCATAATCCTCTGACTTGGCCTCTTGCCGTGTACAGGCAGTTCAAACAGCTGAATCTCTGGATGCTCCCGTCTAAATAAGTCCAAAATATGGGCCAAAGTTGCATCATAGAGTTTATCGTCGTTGCCTATAGCGACAATCATATCAATCTACAAGAAAAAGAAAAAAAAAATCTTAGTGGTAAACATGAAATAAAACTGAAGGGAAATTGATGAATATACTTACCGACACTTGTTGTGTGTTCCGTCTGAAACAGTGCGGACAACCGTAAGAGTGAGGATATGGTTTTCGTTCCAATGCAGACGAAAAACTTTTGTAACCAGTGGAAAATGAAAATGCCACGAACATTGGAATGTTTGTCTCAAGGCAACGGGGAAGGCGGGTAAATTCCGCATTCATCTTTTTCCTTTCGTCATTGGTCATAAAGCAATGTCTCCAGAACATAATGAGAACTTGAACCTCGAAAGGTAGCACATTGCCGAACGGCTTGTTTTTGGGATCCACTAAGCCCTTGTAATTCATTGCTTCGTTACCAAAAACAGCACAACAGAGAGTGTCTTGCCATGTGCTTTAGCAAACGCTAGGTGTGTGAAAAACACAAGGGAATAGGCTAAACCAATAAAGTTGGAAAAAGTCGCAGGGGAATCCAAAAAGCACCAATGAAAGAAAAGCCAACAGTTAGGAAAAAGAAAAGACGCATGAAATAAGTCTCATTTCGCTTTACCGTTGTACCTTGTTTCATGATCGAAAATGATGTCCCTTCAAGAACTTAGTCTGAAAGCTGTGCCACACCCGGGGGAGCAAGCCAGAAAGTTTTTGCCGCCATGGCATACAGTACGTATAGCGCTGGAACAAAGGGAATTCAATGAAAGCATTGACAGGTTCAGAGAGGAACACAAAGTTCGTTTTCGGTACGTACTTATTGAATTGCATGTGTTAGAAGACTTAAACTGGACCCTGCCCTTGTATCCCAGCCACGTGTGGTGGCTACAGCGAAGTTAGCTAAAGGCGTGGATTGTTCTTTGTTTAGAGAGACGCTTATGGACATAAGGACATTAAGAGATCTTGACTGGACGTTATCCATGAAAATTTATTTTGCCAACTTTCTCCATTAATTTAGACTAACGTTACACATTGTAAAAGTATACCGAGCTGGAAACCAAAACGGAATGTGACCCGTAGCACTGTTTGTACGTTTTATGAACCGAGCGTACAGCAATGGAAATTAAAACAGACATTGGCCCGCGTATGCGTTAATTGCATTTAATACCCGTGCAATGGCAGATAGTTAAATCGGTAGAGTGTTTCAGTAATTAGTAGCTGTCGTTTAGGTCAATGTTAAAAACTAATTATGTATTTGTATGTAGATCGTCGCTTGACCTCATTCGACTGGTCACAGATTTCGAGTGGAGGCCCTCATTTACTGTCTGGTTTTTGAATTTCATTTAGAGAAACCCTGGCACTGCTACCTTTTGTCAGAGACCTAGAGTGGACACCGTGCATAAAATTCTGTTACTGTCATTGTGAAAACGTGTCATTTTGTTGTTTATTGTAGAAGTGTTATGCAAACAATAAGAAGATGGAAAAAGATGAAGTATTGTCCATTCACAAAATGGCTGAATTTTAACAAAAATATATGTAGTCATTGTGAAAGAATATTTGAGTTTGTTCTAACACTAGATGGTTTAATTTTGACGTGGAAATACGAAGAGGTAGACACAAATCGGGAACGTGAGACCCTTTTGAAATGGTATAAAGGACCATAGATTATTGAAAGAATAGGACGGTAAACGAATGGTGTGTTGTTTATTTTGTAGACCAACACTTGTGGAACTGAGAGTGTTACCCCGTTGCCCCGTGACCTTGTGGGTATATTCGGGGGAGTCATGTACTAGTTGCAACCTAAGAATTGGACTATTTGGAATCTGTATTGAAGACTGGCTTCTATTTAGGACTCGGTCAGAAGACTTTGACCTGTTTGCAGCCTATGTCAAATTTTGTAGAGTGTATGCATCATTAATCGAAAGGTACCCCTTTGTATTTCCAGAAGCACAATAGAGGAAATCGGAGAAAGAGCTTTTTGTTTTCACACCCAATGGGTTAATACAAGTACTGACGAACTGTGCGCCCACTGTTTAAGGATTTTAACTTCAAGACTAATGATTGATGACTATATTGATCTGAACTACTGGAAATATTTAAGGGCAACAGCCGAATATAGACGAAAAGCGCATGAAAATTGTTTTGCATTGTATGTAACTTTATTTGAAGAATGGATTGAAATGGGCGGGGAAGTTTAGCTTCCACCACAAGTCCCGCTTGTAATAGGTATTTTAATAAAGAGTTTTGAAAGAGTGTAAAAGTAACTGTCTTCATAATAAACTGGGAAATATCAAATTAGGAAGGGAAAAAGAAAATCAGACTTAACGTACCAGGAAAAGCGAAAAGATCATTGTGTGCAGACAAAAAGAGGGAGTATTAATCATTGACGTAAGTAAGATGAGGCGACTAATCCCCAAAAACAAAGCGTGAAAATTAAGTTCATTTCGCTAGCTCAGCGAAAGTAATGTCCCCCGTTTCAATTAGGAAGGGAAATAGTAAATCAGACTTAACATCACGTACCAGGGAAAGCGAAAAAAAAAAAAAAAAAAAACCGAAAAGATCATTGCGTGCAGACAAAAAAGAGGGAGTATTAGTCATTGACGTAAGTAAGATGAGACGACTAATCCCCGAAAACAAAGCGTGAAAATTAAGTTCATTTCGCTAGCTCAGCGAAAGTAATGTCCCCCGTTTCAATTAGGAAGGGAAATAGTAAATCAGACTTAACATCACGTACCAGGGAAAGCGAAAAAAAAAAAAAAACCGAAAAGATCATTGCGTGCAGACAAAAAAGAGGGAGTATTAGTCATTGACGTAAGTAAGATGAGACGACTAATCCCCGAAAACAAAGCGTGAAAATTAAGTTCATTTCGCTAGCTCAGCGAAAGTAATGTCTCGCGTTTTTAGAAATAAGCAATTTGCTTGCCGGCAGAACGAAGGTGAAATAGTAATTGCGTCAGCAATCTTGGTAACAATGAGTTCGTACGTTAATGGAAAAAGCCTACCTCAGTAACAAAATTATTTAATACACGTGTACAATACGCTTCAGAGAGTTTGTACGCAATTGAAGCCTAAAACAACTCAAGGGCCAATACTGCCTTTTGTTTCAGCGATTATAAAGGAACGACAATTTGCCCACAATCGTTCATTCACTGCCAAGTGTCTTAAAGTCTTGAGCAATTAGCGATCACAACGAGTCAGCATTGTCAAAGTGTAAGTTCTAATTCAGCCAAGTTATTGCTTGAAAATGAACCAAGATTTATCAAATGAAGGTAAGATTGCTTAATTACCCGTTGCGTCAAACAAAGTGTTTAAAACGAAGCAGAAACGGGAGTGCTTTAATGCTGTCGTATTAATTTATAGAGCTCATCAACTACAACGGGGAAGGTGTTCAAGAGCCAACCTCAATAGAAGCAATCGATGCCGACATTGAAGGTACATTTTTTAATAATGTTAGGTGTATTATTAACAAAGCGTCAATGAAAAGTAATGTAGGCGAAAGTGTAAGTAAAATACAGAATTTTAACTGCGAACTGTGTGTAGGGATGCGTAAACAAAGTGAATGCAGAATATTATTTTTACAGAGCGAAGCATAACTTCCAACTAGGGTTAACGGTGAGCAAACTGTAAAAGTGTAGGTTTTTAAATTATAACCGCAAACTGAGTGTTGCATAGCGGAATGGTACATTTCAAGTAAAACACAGAAAAATAATGGCAATTCAAGCGTTTCGAAGTGTAAAGAACAAAATGTAGACTTAATTAGCAAAAACATTGTTAAATTATAACCGCAAACTGAGTGTTGCATAGCGGAATGGTACATTTCAAGTAAAACACAGAAAAATAATGGCAATTCAAGCGTTTCGAAGTGTAAAGAACAAAATGTAGACTTAATTAGCAAAAACATTGTTAAATTATAACCGCAAACTGAGTGTTGCATAGCGGAATGGTACATTTCAAGTAAAACACAGAAAAATAACGGCAATTCAAGCGTTTCGAAGCGTAAAGAACAAAATGTAGACTTAATTAGTAAAAACATTGTTAAATTATAACCGCAAACTGAGTGTTGCATAGCGGAATGGTACATTTCAAGTAAAACACAGAAAAATAATGGCAATTCAAGCGTTTCGAAGTGTAAAGAACAAAATGTAGACTTAATTAGCAAAAACAATCAAGCGTTGATGCAGGCGTTTCGTTTTCATGTTTTACAGCCTTAATGAACGAAGATGATGAGGGTCTGTTGTCTGCCTTTCGCCGCTTCGAGCAACATGGAGGGAATCCACTTTTCCGAGCAGAATTTACACCAGTGAGAAGAAATAGATCGTTTCGTGGCATTGTAGACCAAAAGAAATATAGGCTTACTTTACAACAATTGCGAGATGCGCAAGATGAACAACTAGGGGAATCCATCAGCGAAGCTGTAATTCAGGGGTTGCAGCGGGTGGTGGAAAACGAGGGTTTCAACGTCCAGGATTATTCTTTGCTAGTCGCTGTCCATTCAAACTCATTCACTCATGTCTGGTCACAATCTGCCCGAGATGTCCCTTTAGAAGAATGGTTGTCTAATGGGGTTTACACCCGCGCTTGGCTGGAAGATTTAGCCAAAAAATTGAATTCAGCTCAAGTCATGGACCCCCAACGAGATGGCTTTTATGTCGAACTCACCTTTGTGAAGCGGTTAGGTCGTGGAGGAAAGAACGGGGGTAAAAAAGCCAATCCTGGCCGCCATGCGTGGGAGAAATTGGTCAAGAAAAAGAGGTGTGTTGTGACCATCAAAAATAAAGACAAACTTTGTCTCGCCCGGGCAATTATGACAATGAAAGAGAGGGTGGACAATGGCTCCCAGTATCAGAATCTAAGGAAGGGAAGACCCATTCAAAAACGATTGGCCAAATTGTTGCATCGAGAAGCGGGTGTTCCCGAAGGCCCCTGTGGGTTTGAAGAATTAGAAAAATTCCAAGAGTATCTAGGACCACAGGGTTACCAACTCATCGTGGTTGAACCCTCAAAATGTTTAGTCGTCTTCAAAGACCCCACCTATAATGAAGCACCCCATGTGATTGGTCTCGTCAAGTATAATGGGCACTATGATGGATTAACAAGTATTCCTGCCCTCATGAACAGATCCTATTATTGCCGCCATTGTGATAGAGGCTATGATGTAGAAAATTCGCGTCACCATAATTGCTTTGGTCAAAATTGCTCGGCCTGTTGCCGTCAAAATAAAACCTGTCCAAACTTTGCCACCTGGGTTAAGCCCACCGTTCATTGCCCTGACTGCAATTGTATGTTTTATGGGCAAGATTGTTTTCAAGCGCACAAAACCAAAGGAGAGAAAAAAGGAGACGAAAGTATTTGTGACAGATGGAAGAAATGTCCACTCTGCTGCGCTGAATATCAAGTCAATCCCAAAAACCCTCACAAATGCTACCATGCAACATGTAGAAACTGTGGGGAATTTACGCATGTCGCTCACCGTTGCTACATTCAGCCCATTAAAGAAGCCCCTCCACAGCAACAGGATGACTTCTTTGATGACCCCATGTATTTTCAATTTGATGATGATGATGACGACGATGACGAGAGAGGGCCCCCACCCCCTCCTGTCTTGAACTTTGCAGATATAGAATGTGCAATCTCCGAGGATCGCGTCTTTCAACCGAACCTTATCTGCTGGTCAAGTGAAGAGGATGAGGAGATTCATCATGCAAGAACCATTGAAGAATTCTTAGAAGCCTGTGACGCCATGACGGAAGTAGAAGATGATGAGAGGTCTCGAAAAGTCATTACGTTCTTTCATAATCTTCGTGGATTTGATGGTAACTTTGTTCTAGAAGCACTCTATGATCAAGGTCGTGCTGTGGAGAATCCGTTGACCCAGGGGGCAAAAATTTTATACTTTGAATGTGGAAACCTGATTTTTAAAGATAGCTTGAATTTCTTTGCCATGCCCTTGGAAAGATTTTCATCCACCTTCAATCTAACAGAGCTTCACAAGGGGTTCTTCCCGCATGCCTTCAATCGCCAAGAAAATTTGAATTATTCAGGAAGTTACCCCCCAATGGTAGAGTACGACCCAGATGGGATGAATGATAAGAAAAGAAAAGAGTTTATGACGTGGTACCAGCAGAAAGTAGAGAGTAACGCCACCTTCAATTTTCAAGAGGAGTTATTAGCCTACTGTGAAAGTGACGTGAAACTTCTCAAAGAAGGTTGCCTTAAATTCGTGAGAGAATTTAAAGATATCACTGGCTTTAACCCCCTGATTCAATCCGTGACCATCGCCTCAGCGTGCAACTACTTCTGGCGCAAGGAAAAACTGGAAGAAGACCTCATCGCCCTCGAGCCTCTAGGTGGATGGCATGGAAACCACATTAACCAAAGTAACATCGCTCTGGAATGGCTATACTTCCAGGACCACCAGAGAGGAGGTATGGGGCGTGTCCGCCACGTGCGTAACGGAGGGGAAGTACAAGTCCTCACAGCAGCAGAAAGCTACTATGTAGACGGTTTTGATGAAGAAACCAACACTGTATTTGAGTTTTATGGATGCTGGTACCACGGTTGTCCCCATTGTTTCAAGCACTACAGAGATGTGAAAAGAAACTCCCACCAAGACCGCTCCGTCAATGAAGTCTACGATGCTACCCTGAAAAAAGCTGCCCTGCTGCGCCAAGCGGGGTATACGGTCGTGGAAAAGTGGGAATGTGTCTTCAAGACAGAAAAGAAAACCGACCCAGAGTTACAAGCTTTTCTCCAAGAGTTGGAAATGGTCCCTCCCCTCAATCCACGTGACGCCTTCTATGGAGGAAGAACAGGTGCAGTCGCATTGCATTGTAAAGTCGAAGACCCCGATCTCATTAAATATGCAGATGTGACGTCACTTTACCCATGGGTCAACAAGTATATGGAGTACCCCGTCAGGTTCCCCCTCATCTATACGAATCCTAGGGATCAAGATATTCACCACTATTTTGGCGTCGCCAAAGTGGACATCTTGGCCCCCGAGTTTCTGTTCCACCCTGTCCTCCCCTACAGAGCTGGTGGCAAGTTGACCTTCCCTCTCTGTGCTGCTTGTGTGAAAGAGGAACAAGAAAAACCGTGGCTAGAGCGAACCAACATCTGTTGTCACACGGATCAAGAGAGAACCCTGAGAGGAACCTGGGCTACAATAGAATTACAGAAAGCTGTCGAGTTAGGGTATCGCATCCTAAAGATTCACGAAGTGTTTCATTTCCGCGAAGAGGATAGAAGGGTGGGGCTCTTCGCGGATTACGTAAACACTTGGCTTAAGATCAAGCAAGAATCGGCGGGATGGCCTGACGAGTGCAGGAGCCGAGAAGAGAAGCAAGCCTACATTCGCGATTACTACGAGAAAGAGGGGATTCAGTTGGAGCATGTGGCGAAAAATCCAGGAAGGAGACAAGTCGCCAAGATGATGTTGAACAGGTAATAAGTGGTTAAAAACACTGCAAGTAATTAACTTAAAGTGCAGACAAAGGCTGCATTTAAGAAACACCCTTTGGAAGAAAACAGTAGACAACCGTTGGACACAAAATTAGAAGGAAATGTATGGATAAGTTGCAGACAAAGTCTGCATGTTAACCACGTAAAATGCAGACAAAGTCTGCAAGTTAAGAACCCCCATTGATTTGTTTTGTTGTTGTTGTTGTTTTTCTCTTTGTCTCTCTATTTTTCTAGCTTCTGGGGCAAATTCGGAGAAAGAAGCAACAAGCCACAGACTCATGTCATCAGAAGTGCCCATGCCCTCTATGCTCTGCTGAATGACCCCTCCTTCCATATCAGTAACATCCGAATCTGCTCGGAGGATGTTTTAGAGGTCGTCACCACAAGGGCAGAAGAAGAAGTGGAACAAAATGTGAAAACCAATATATTTATAGCAATTTACACCACCGCGCATGCGCGGCTTAAACTTTACTCAGCATTAGAAACTCTTCAGGAACGTGTCCTTTATTATGACACGGATTCTGTTATTTACAAATGGCGCCCCGGGCAGGTAGAAATTCCCCTAGGTGTTTTTTTAGGAGATTTTACTGACGAAACTGACGGAGATCCCATCATAGAATTTGCGAGTGGAGGGGCGAAAAATTATGGGTATGAAACCAGGGGAGGGAAAGTTGAATGTAAAGTAAGAGGTTTTTCTCTGAACTACAGAAATAAGTTGCTTTTGAATTTTTATGCTTTACGTGATAACATTTTAAAAGAGTTAGATGACCCTCAAGAGGAAAGGAGAAATATCACGTTGGTCGATAAGAAGTTCTTTGACCGTGACCAAACCAACAAGAGAATTCGATTGATTGAAAGGGAGAAAAAGTACGGGTTAGTGTTCGATAAACGAGTTGTCGATAGGGCCACTCGTAAGTCCTACCCTTATGGATACGCTCGCATTCAAAGCGAGGTCGACATGCTATCAGAGCTGTAAATAGAGGTTTTCTTTTTGAAGCATTGTACATAGGCTAAGTGTGTTTGGCTTTTGTTTTTGGGCGCTATTGTTGATGTGTTGTAACATTAAATCGACAGGGAGGTTTGATGTAGAAATAAACTAAGTTCGAGATACAATCTCTGTGTGATGTTATTGTTGTTGTTGGGTCTGGGTATAAATAGAGGGTGGACACCCAAAATGGACCCCCCACTGAGAAGACATTGAAATTACCGTCAAAGAATTGGATGGCAGTCTGGTCAAGTTTCAATCGGAAAGTTAATGTGTGCTCATGTTACAGTTTAGACAATATTAACACGAGACAGAGACAATGTGTGCACACTCTTTGTTTATTGAAATAAAAAAATAAAAAAAATAAAAATAATAATAAAAAAAACACACACACACACGCAGATTACAATTTGAGTTTTTTCTTGGCTTGCATGATTTTCTTGACGACTTTCTCGGTCATGGTCTTTTTTCCGGGTAAACGATCAATGGCTTTGATCATGACGTCATCCGCTTTCCATTTATCTTGCAAATTCTTGGCTTTGCTATAGGCGATGTCATGATCCATGGCTATTCGGTCTAATCTGTTTTTTGGCTTGTCCCCGCGTTTCAAACGTTTGGCTAGTTTCGTGCCAGGGCCAGCATAATTATAGCCACCAGGAATGTGAAACTCCATGCCTGTTTTCTCAATGGCTTTTTGAAAATCAAATTTCCCCCCTCGCTGTCTCCTTCTACGGGGTCTTGAACGTTTCCGTTTACCAGTCTTTGCCATCGAGTTTGCGTCTAGTCGGAGTACCGAAGGGTTTCCACCCAGGGGCTGGGGCTAACGTTTTCAAAGCTTTTTCGGCGGCCTTTTTCAGCACAGTTTGTTTTAAACCTTCTTTTTTTCGTTCCTCACTCTGGGATTTGCGTGTACGTCTTCTTATGGCTCTGAGACTGTCTCTGGCTAATTCACCCGGCGTTTTCCAAGGCGATTCGCCTAACTGGTCTGAAAAGGGTAATTCTGTGGCTAATTCTTCCAAAGACTTTTCAGGAGTCTTGAAGGTAGACGAAGCAGACTTTTTCCTTTTAGGTGTCTTCGGTAACAAACGCTTTCCTTTCGATCCAGTTTTAAAGGAAAACTTGGGTTTTTTTCTGCTTTCCGGAGTCTTGGGCGACTGTTTAATAGCCGGTGTCACGGGTGTTTGTGGTACGTTAGGGGTCGTGGCTTTCCTTTTTATACCCTTTTGGATTTTAGCAATGTTACTCATAAATTGTTGCATGGGACCCACCGCTAAATTATTGGCATCGTCATCATACGTGTCGTCATCATCACGCCCTATAGTGCGTACACCCCCAGGCTGACGAATTTTCGTGGTCCATTGTCGTAACTGTCGGTTCACGGATTTCAAACGGGGTTCTTTCCAGGTATCGGGGGCAGGACTTTCTAGCAACAGTTCTTGTTGGGCCGCTAAACCCGCTACTTTAGTCAGACGACTATCATCTAAGAGGTCTGACTTGTATTTATCCCTTAGCCGTAAAAATTGAACAGAGTTTTCCACGGGCGTGCTACTAATACCATCCATGGTCAGCAATGAATGAACATCAAAGTCCCAGGGGCATACTTATACGTTTTTGGACCCCCACCTCTTGGGATATTTTTCTTTCATGCGTTGATGAAGGTTTTTCAACAGGGTGACCAACGTCATCAACCCTTCTAGCACACATAGCAGTCGCTGGAACAGGACTTGTTTCATCTTAATAGCGGTAGCGTGTCTTAGCACAATGATAGCAACGTTTTAACTCACTCCAAACACCTGCGCCCAATTGATGAATCATGAGGTGACGTCTTCTTTTTATACTCTGACGGGGACTGGCAATCAGGCGAAGCTGTTTGCTGTAGGGTTTTAATTTGGGCACAGTTTTTCTGCCAGGACGAATCACCCCACGCAAGGTATTCATGACTAATTCACTCACAGCATTAATTTGATCTGCATTGGCATAGCGAAGTTTTTGTTGACGTCTGTTTTGGTTGGCTTCCTTTAAGACATCTTTTAAAAAGGCTCCTTGTCGTGTCATACGTCCCGTCATCGTGCTTTAGTCTTCCTTTGGGGTCTGCGTTTTCTTTTATACTTCTGTTTGGATAAGGCATGTAAAGCTTTCATGGTCCCATAATTGGCCGCAGCGCCGAGTCCACCCATGGCTGCCGCTTTCCCTCCAGCCACTAAGGCAGGAATAGCTGCTGCTAAGAAGGGAGCTATCCCTCCACGTTGTCTTCCCACTCCAGGTTTGCGCTTTTTTGCCAACCCTCTCCGTCGTTGTCGTCCTTTGGCCATGGTTAATGAATCTCTCGTGAATGAATCTCCTTTTATATCTTCGTCAAACGTATGAACCTGAGGTTTCCCCTCACGTTGGGTTAAATGACTCCATACGCGAAAACGATCGTCGGAGGCCGGATGTAAATCCAACATAAAATAACCAAAGGGGCGAGCCGTCAACCTCAAAAATAATTGAAGCACTCGTCGCCATTTGTCTGGATACACTTGCAGCAACAAGTTACGGATGCCCGTCTTGTCACGAGGACTTTTGAAGCAAATAGCATAATGCGCGTTGCGGTTGATGGTTTTGGCAAATTTGCCGGGAGGAAAGAGATCTTGGGTTAGATACAAGGCGGTAATACCACGATGATGAGAATCTTTGGTAAATAAATCCAGCACGCGTTTATCATTGCCCGATTCCTCCATCAGATCATCGAGAATGAGAATCCCATGATGTTCAGGTTTAAACCATTTGACTAACGCTCCCTCAGGAGGAAGACCTTTGTAAAAGTGAACGTTGGAGTGTTTTTTCATGCGATCAAAACGTGGTTGCCATCGATCATAGCAGTAAACCATCTTTTGGGGAGGGGGATAAAACAGTTTTTTCTCTTTCAAGAGGTTTTCGACCAATTCACTCTTGCCAGACCCAGACGAGCCGGCAATAATTACACTAGCAGGTTGACGAATCATGTTTCCCACGGTTTACGAAAGTGAGTGTAATGACCAGTCGCTCCCACTGCACCCATACGTTTATAGCCTTTGTCCTTGCCAAATTTAAACCCAATTTTGGCGGCTGTGGATAAGACGGTGCCAAGTCCTTTGCCTCTCTGATAATGACGGACGTTGTCTTTTATACCCTTGAAAGCTTGCTTGGCTAAAAAAGCACCCATTTTAGCAAAACTGGGAGAGGGTCCCGATAAACCCATGGCTACGCCTTCGGCAATTTTATCCACTAAACGGGGTTTTCTTTTAAATCGGGCGCCCCCTTTTTGACGTTGGCGTCGTGTTCGCCTCACAGTGCGTCGTTTTCGCCCGATAGTGTATGATACAAACGCGGAGAAGCTAATTGAACAATCAGTTGCATGTGTTCTCTTAAATAGGTGTCGCCCATCCATTCAATATAGTGTTTCATGGCCTCCCAAGCTTGTTGTTGAGCCAACTGAACCGCCTGCTTCCAATGAGACTCATCCCATTGGTCTTGGTCAAAATTTTGCCAGGGATGTTGACTCATATACAGTACCTTGGCTTTGGCAAAGGCCTCATAGACTCGACGGGAATCCTGACGTGTAATCATGCTGAAAGTACACACGATACAGTCTGGGAGAGACTAAGGCTAGGGTAGTAAACACCACCTTTTTAAGGACTGGTTTGTCCAACAGAAAGGTGTTTAATGCAGACCATTGATGAGATCTGGCAAGGGTCATAATCTCCACCCAGTCTTGTAAAGTACCCAAGGGCCAATGACAATGACAGTACCATTGATACAACAAATAGATATGGGCTTGCGTAAAAGCCAATCCCTCTATGGCGTTTTGCTCATCCCGACGGGTTAACATGTTCAAGAATGAAAGACACAGAGTTGGGTACACATATTTATTGTAAATCATAAAAATAGCAAAAGGCGCAACGGCTTACATTGGATTGTTGACAACTTAATTCTTTTCTAGACAGCTGTGTCTTAATTAGACGTTGAATCTTTTCACCCGCACGACGATCATTTAATACTAAATTTTGCGAGTTCCATTGCCCTAAAAAATCTTGAAAGGATTTATTCCTGGCTTTGGCTTTTAAAAACAAGAGCGCATAATGTCCACAGGTTTGACTGTCCATGGCTTGCAGGGTATGATCACTGGTAATGACTTCTTTCCATTGCTTGAACCAAGCTTGTAACTGTGGGTTCTTGTAAGTGAATAAGGGCAAGCCATAACTATCAAAGACCTCACACACTCGGTTTTGCGTCCAAATAGCTAACCAATGTTCCCCAGGTTGACCTTTGGGGTCTGTGTTGACAATGTAAGCATCACTCAAGACTCTCGTTTTGGGAACGGTCGGTAACTTGTCCGCTGGAAACACCCCTCGAAACACTTTGTTCAAGTCAGGATCTTGTCTGGCCAAGTGGTTCAGGACCGTATCACTCAGAGCTACGAACTCCATCTTAGCTGTTGACAGAATAAAGAATTCCGCCCCACTGGTCTATTTCATAGATATTTTCATACTCGCTCCAGATCACCACGGTAATGTTGTGACCCACCGCTGCGCGGAAGTCAATTTCATAGCGGACATTGCCTGTGAGTCTGGGATTTCTGTACTCAGGGTCATCTGCATCGCCTGGAACATTGTTGAACATGAACAGGGTGCAATTTTTGCCTTGTCCCCAATCCCCTGGCCGCATCATAGGTATTTTATGATGTTTGTAGGCCCCAGAGGCAGTAAGGAATCGGTCATACCCTACCAAATCTTCTGCTTTGGTATTCCCTGTGAGTTCCAACGATCTGTATGGGTACTCTTCGCCGTCAATCGTTTCTCGGACTCGGGTCACTCCAAACTTTTGATAGGCAAAGGGGTAGTGTTGCAGACTTCCATGGTAATTGGTGGAATTCATTAATCCTATAATGACCTTCCCAGGAACTTTGTTCACGAAAACATTGTCCTGTTGCCATTGAGTGCTATGGCCATCAAACGAGTAGGTTCTGATTTCACTGCGAACCACAGGATATTGTACTTTCTTGGTTTTACTAAGGCTACGTTCTTTCTGCAGTCTGGTATACACGGAGGCATTGAGAGTGACTTTTTTCATCCACAAAGTGACAAAGATGTCATTGTCTTCTAGGGTGGGAATCTTTTTGCCTACGGAGGTGGTCGTGTCTGGCGTTCCAAAGAGAGACAGGTTACTGTCGTTCAAATAGAGTTCTAGATCAATTTGAACCCCTGGCACCAGACATTTGCCGGTTCTGAACACGGACACGTGAGGTTTGATCATGAAGGTATGATACGCTTTGCCTAGCAAACGGCGGGTTAAGGACTTGAGCCCTGTTTTTCCATCCCAGTCACTGGGATTGGGCTTATCATTAGTACCAGCATTGGTAGGGGTTAATGAAGCACGCACATTCAGTTCATTGACCCATCCTTGAGCAGCCAGGGTGGTTTTTCCTTCTTCACGACTGTAATTCAACATTGTTTCTACGTAGGCTTTGTGGTGATAGGCATTGCTTTGCTCCGTCATCAATACGCCGTTGAAGCTCACATTCATTTGATTAAAGAGGGTATGCCCAAAGTTGTTGACACAATACACATATTTTGTGTCATTGCCATCTGAGGCAGTTGTTTCATCATCATCAAGACCTCCTGTGCCTTTCGTATTCATACGTACTTTCACTTCCAACTTAGTTTCATTTAAATCATAGTAATCTTCTGAGGAGGGTACCGTAAAGAGAATAGGTCGTCTCCCCGTATTGGCAGGTTTGAAAGGAATCCAACGTTTGGCTTCATACCGATAGTCAACGTCTGGGACGTCGAACAGATTCAATGACATGTTGACAGAGTGATGGCTTAACGTCGTCTGCGACGCCTTTTATACTGTCGACCTTTGGTGGTCCATGGATAAGTGACTTTGTGCACACGTCCTCCTTTCTGTTTAGCGCGTCTGTTCGCCTTTTTCCTTAACTGACGTAGCCTCAAAGGGTCTACCCCATAGGGTTTGTAGGAGGTCATGGCCCAGGGATTCATGGGGCTAAAAATAGTGCCACCCCGTTGGTAGGGTGAATTGTAACGACCCACGGATCGTTGATGTTTCACACGGGATTGTGATTTTTGTCCACGTTGCATGATTACACGCCTAAAATGTCTTTGACGCATTGTCGTTTCTTTTTATAGCTTTCTTTAACTTTGGTTTTGGCATAAAGACCTACGGCTGCGGGAATTTTACGTTTCAGACCTCGTTTTAACACTTGGCTTGAGCTTTTAACGGCCTCTGCAGCAGACGCCCCTTTTTCATACGCGTCAAGGCCATGTCCAATGGATCGAAGCAATGTGGGTCCAGCTAATTTGACTAACTCTTGTGAAAACCCTTTTCCTTTCAGAGTGGGGGTATGATATCGAGTGAGAGACCCACCCAACATGATGAAAGACTGTGTCATCAGAGAGGAGAGGGTTCTTTTATACTCGTCGAAACCCTAGGGTCACGAGTGTTTTGCCTGTAGGTAGGACCAACAAGGATCCACGAGGTGTAGCGAGGGACACTTCAATGATTTCCACTCGTTTGCTACGCAGTCGAATCCATTCGCGATGAAGGGGTTCTACCGTAGCACGACCCTGACCCCGACGTTCCAATTCCACTTTTCTCAACAACGAATGTTTTTGGGTCCCAACGATGGTCGATTCGACTACATCACAATACAACATCACCGTTTGTTTGATGGTTCCCACATGTGTATTAAACAAGGCATTTAAGTTTATGAATTGCCAATCGACATAGCGGGTGAGATACATATACTGCTTTCCTTCCTCGGTCTTGACTTTGAATAACTCATTCCCTCCCATTAAATCGTGTGGTTTAATCCCCACAAAGTGTTCTCCTAACCACTGATACCTTTGATTGGTTCTCGTAGGAAGTGTGGTATCATTATAGGTATTGGTGGGTAATGCATAGTCTAAATTGGGTCCTAATTGATACTTGTCGTTCTTGTCTTTGGTAAGGAGGCCAAACTTTTGAGCAAAGTCGACATGAAACCCAACGGTTGATAAGGGTTGCACTTTATTGGCCGCATCGCGAGCATAGACATCTTGAGGAGGGACGGCTTTTAAAACCAGCGTGTCTTGTTTCCATTCAAACGTGGGTTTCCAAGTGGATTTCAAGGATACAGTGGCTGCTTCATTTTTGGCTGTTTTCCAACCGACTGAGGTGGTCGCCACATCTTTCATCATGGTTTGATCCATGTGGGTGATAATATTATGCCATAATTGGATACCTGAGGTGACCGGAAAATCGTTTCCCATCACGTCCTTTAAGGTCACCTCTTTCTCTTTGGCTTTAAAGTCCACCAACCATGAATTATCCGCTGCTTGGTGACGTTGGGTGAATGTATAACGATATTTGATTAACCCTATATCCTGATTAGAGGAAAGAACGGTGGGACTATGTCCCTCGTCAGCCACGGAGACACTCCATAAACTCGCTTGCCAAGTGTCTCCCGGTAAATTCAATATGGTGGGTAAACGGACTTTAAAATTGTTGTTTTTATTGTTGGGAAATTCATCAGTGGGATCACTGATGAGAGTGATACGAAATTCATTCATAGTACTTGCAAGTCTTTTTTCCAAATCCAACTGTTATACTGTTTGGGCCACCCTTTCCACGCAACAAACACTTGATTTCCTTTCCGTTTTAACACTTTTTCCACCCGAAATAATGCCTCATCGGGGAGTAAAACCTTTTGAAGATCTGCTTCATAAAATGTGCCTTTTATAGGTGTACCATTCCATTCTGTAAGGGTGTAGGTGACAACGGGGCAGATGGTTGAAATCCCATGGACTAAAAAGACTTCTTCTGTCCAACCAGGCAAATACCCTTTTTGAAACACCCGATGTTTTTTGTTTAAGCGTACTTTATCTCCCACACGCAGTTTAGGACGAGCCCGTTTGCATAACCGTTTTTTATACAATCGATTCCAAATCAAATATTCATTGTCCGGGGTCACATGAGCAGGTTTTTCTTGAATACTGGAATGAACGGTGTGATTGTATTGCTCCACGATGAGGGGAAGGGCTTTCAAGTAGGTGAGGGTATTGGCGGCAGTAAAATAGCGATACAGTTTGGTTTTTAACGTTTTAATCAGCACTTCCGCTAAAGCGGCTTTTGTATCCCCTTGGGTGGAAAAATGGTCTACTTGGTGTTTTTTAAAAAAGGCTTGCACCTTAGCGTTCATGAACTCTGTCCCATCGTCTGATTGCACCCGTTGAGGTTGTCTGGGGCTAGCTTGTTTCCATAACGTCTGTAACGCTTGCACCATCACCGCACCTGTTTTGTTTTTGATGGGAATGGCCCAGGCATATTTGGACAGGACATCCACCACGGTTAAAATGTACCGGTGACCTTTATTCCATTTGGCTAATTTCTGGACGTCCATCAGATCCATCACCCACTGTTGATCGACTTTAAAGACCATGACGGGTAAGGTAGGAAAATGGCGACGTCGGGGCTTGTGTAACGTGTAATTCAACAAAGTTTGTAAGACTTGACGGGCTTTGGATTGAGTGAGTCCATGGGCTTTAGCAAATTTAGCCACACCTCCTAACGAGCCAGATTGGGAAGGATCGACATAGGCGTTCGACAGTTTTTGCGCCATGATACATGAACCACTGTGCTAACAAATAGGACAATGAATACGTCCTTGACGAATAGTATGTCTTTAAATAGTGAAAAATCCAAGACCCCTGAGTGGGAAAATGACGATGCAACCATGTCATGTAAATAGCGTAACGACCCCAACTGCGATGTGTGTCCATCATATACTCAAATAAGGCAATAGGTGCACAGCGCTGTTCTGGAATGGGCCTGTCTTGGGCTAGTTTTTGACAAATCCACATAGTGCATCTATACTCTAAGGTGTTCATGGTGAACAATGATATCTATGAGGAGGTGGCTGTGCTTTATACTTCAAAAAAGTTTTTGGCATACCCTTCCGTTCCAATACATGAAGGACATGGTATGGCCAAAATGGTATCACCGGGTTGTTTTGAATCCAGATAACTTTGACACTTTGGACAGAGCAACTCGTACCGCAATTGAGCATTGTCTGTTTGTAATGCAGCTATTTCCCCTTTCATGACCTCAATCTGTTTATCTCGGACCTGTAAAAGGGCTCGGAGTTGTTTCAATTCCACTTCACAATCATGCCAAGCCTGGGTCATTTCTAACAAGCGCCTAGCTGTCATGATGAACTAACAATGAACGCTGTAGGGTAAAACGTGTGGCTTTATAACCCAAACCCTAACCCCATGGTAGTAGAGGATAATGGGGGTTCTGGGACAAGAATACCCTCATACACTAAAATAACCCTAACCTTAACTCTAACCCCAAGGGACTAGGGTTTAACCCTAACCTCAGCATTTTAACCCCAACCCTAACCCTAACAAAAGAACAAACAACAATATGAGGAGTTTAAAGGGTGTTTTATTCTTAAAAATTAACACATCTTATAGTAGGACCTTCGTTAAGGTCTTTTTGGTGCAAATCTACTAAATGTTCAAAAAAACGTTCTTGGGCTGGGGTTAACGGTAACCCTTGTTGTTTTCGTTTACGGCAATACGACGCCAAACTGCACACTTCTTCCGGCAAGTCACCAAAGGGCCAGGGTCTCTTCACAAACTCAGCAATGGCTTTTTCGTTTTGAGGCCAAAATCCTGTGACGGGTTTGCACTGCTGATGACAGGCTTGCAAATACTTTTCATCTGCAGGCGATAGACTTTTGCCTTGATTTTTCCTCTTTTGCAAATAGGACGCTAAACTGGCATCACTAGGAGGTAAGCTTCCAAAGGTCTTCGACACAGAGGTTTGAAACTCGTTGTTGGCCATGGCATTGATGTCATCCCATTGGTCTCGTTTCTTGATTACCTCCGCTATCTCGGGACTCTAATGAAAGGTACTTGGCAGGGATTTTTTCCAAGGATTTACACTTTGTTTGGCCTGCCGCTGCTGCTCTTGTTGTTTGGTGGATTCCGCAAACTGATTGAACCAGGAATGGTCGGTTTGTTGTTTTTTCCATTTCTCTATATTTTGCTCTGCTTGTTGCAACCAGGTCTTGACAGGATTTGGTTTCTTGTCTGTTTGTTTTTGTCGAAACAACGGGGTGTGGATCCACTGAAAAAACTTGCAGCGAGCGTCTTGAGTGGAACCACCACAGGTGAGAAATACTTTGTTGAGATTTTTGGCAGTTTTACTTAACCGCATCTTGGGAATCAATTGGCAATGACACATTAGATTACCCCATTTGGCATGGACTTCAGGATGAATCTCTTGTTCAAGGACCATTTTGACTTTTTTCTTATCTTCGTCTTTCCCATAATACGAGGGACAGGGTTTCTCTTGATCCCCAAATACTAGGAGAAACTCGGTGGTTAATGGTTCATTCCCGTGGAAGTTCATGATGATAACTGATCATGGTTCAACACATGCCGTGTATTTAACAAAACCCCTATGACGTCATTCCCTCCCTAGGGAGCGGGCAAGTCTGGGTCATGACGTCAATGGACCTCCCCAGGGAAAGGGTAAAACATGACAAACAACATGCACTCACGTAGCAAAAACAACTTTAATACAATCACACGTTTTACATCAATTTAAGGAAATTGAAATCCTCCTTCGGTTTTCTGCTTTTTCTCCAGGCTCATCCTGTCACTGACCATGTCCGCCAGTCGTTTCTTCAGGGCTTTTCGGGTGGCTGTCTTGGGTACATAGTTGGGTTTGGGGGGCTCATGGATCCACTGAAAATACCCACATCTGGCTTCTCGAGGTTTGGGACAACCTAGGAAGACTTTGTTCATGTTTCTGGGTGTTTGACTCAACTGCAATTTTGGCACTAATCCACAACGACAGCTAAGGGTTCCCCACTGATTGAGTATTTTGCTGTGTATCTCGTTACACAAGGCTTCCGCCACAATCTGCTTGTTCTGCATACTGCCAAAAAAGACCGGGCAGGTATAGCACAGGACTTGTCCTTGGTTAGGAAGGACAAAGTTGGTATGCAGTGGTTTGTTTTCATTTTCCAAATACTCCAACATGTTAGCCAGTTGCTCTGGATTCTCCACAGGCCACCATTCCACGGTTCGATCCTCTTGGGTCACTGCTACTCCCTCTTCCAACACTTTCACAGGCGCTAGGTCAGGTTGTGTTTCCATAGAGCTTGGACCATTGAACATGTCATCTAGCATCATCTCTTCATAGCTTGGAAGAGACGGTCTAGGATACTCTTCTATGTTTCCTGCTAATGACGGACCAGGCATGAGAAGGTTGGTGGGCACTGTTGGCTGAGGTGGAATGACTTGTAGTTCATTTCCACCATATGGTGGATCGTCGATCACTTCTTTAGGGTTCACTGTTTTCTTGGTTTTCTTGCCTTTGGGGCGTTTGTTGCTTCCTTGAATTAGTACTTGAGGTTGAATCATTCGTTTTTCCAACTTCGCCATCTTGGGGTCGTCAGGACGAGTTATGGACTCCTCATCAGAGGAACCAAATATAGCGTTCATGGTATCCTGAAGTTCCGACATTCTGCTTCGTTGCAATTGCTGAACGGTCGGTTCTTGAAATTTGCACATAATGACTTTTTCACTTGAACACATTACTTTATTGAGCATTTGGGTCCTAAGGGAATTGGTTCATGACGTCAATCCTTCCCTGGGGAGCGGGCAAGTTTAGGCCATGACGTCAATACCTTGTTTACGCTTGGGTGGATGACGTGAATCTAGTCACGTTCGCGTTCCTTTTAAATAGCATGACTCTACCCAGAGACTTCGTTCACTCTCCAAGTATGGAGACTATTGGAGTTGTTGCTTTCTGTCACGGCTTTAAAATCACCGATGAGTTTTTTCTCTATCGAGAAATTGGTTTATGTAGTCGAGATGGATATCATCATCTTTTGTTGTCTTATTCTCCTGGACATGACTTGTCTGCTTTTTCCAATGAGACCCAAATGAGTATTGATGAGCAAATGAAGTACGATCATGGACTAACCTTTGACGACACATCTGGACGAGATCAGAATTTGGTTGCTGCCGATGTCAAACGATGGTACCAGACTCATTGTCCCTCCGATTGCCCCGCTGTAGGTTTGCTAGATGTTACTCCACCGCTGAAAGAGCTTTTTCAAGCCATGGATATCCCTACCGTGGACCTTCCCATCGGTTTAAACGAGATCCATGACCTGCCTATAGGTACCACGAATGTCATGTCTCCTAGCGATTTTATGCATTGGTGTAGAAATCACAGTGATGGCAAGCTTCCTGTTTGGCATGATTATTGCGCCCGCGTCCTGGTGTGTAAGCTCAGTTGGTGGTTACGCAAAACCTTGCACGTTCAGCCCTCGGTCCAAGAAGTCAATGCTCAGCGTGTTTTGTGGCAAAAGCGTTGTGACGAATTGTTGGAATGGATTCTATGTGACTATTGTATTCAAGAAAAAGATGATGCTTTTGCCAAGGGGTTAGGATTAGATTGGGTGCCAGACAATTGCGATGGCAAATGTAAAATAGTGCAGTACATTTTTGAAAGAGAAATAACAGACCCTAGATGGGATTTTTCTTATGAGGATGAATTACCCGAATGTATGCGGAAATTGGCGATAAAAGTGTGATGTCTGATAAAATTTCATTTGACCACCATGACCCAACCGAGTGACATTGTTTACCCTGTTTTTCAAAAAGAAGCTAGACGAGTCCCAAAGGAAATACATTAGGGTGGACAAGTCAGTGAAGCATGAACTGTCGATATAAGCAAGTGATGTTGTTGACTCACCATCAGTGATGACTGATAACGAGTGGTTTGCAATTGTGGGAGAAGCCGTGATTTTTTGCGCCAGTTTAGTTCAGAAAATCAAGACGTTGAAGCAGCAACTTCAATCTGCCCAGGAGGAATTGACAAGACTCAAAGCCGTTCTCAAAAACCTGGAAGAACGACATGGCTACGACACCGTGCACTAAGATGGACACGTTGTTGAAAAAACTAGATCCTGGAAACTTTTCCAACTACAAAGAGTTTATTCGCGCTTTGCTCATTGAAGCCTTGGCTAATACAGAGTTTACTTTTGACGAGTTGAATTACAATCTCTATGCTTTGAACAAAAAGATTTTTAATCAACTGAACAAAGAAACGACAGCCTTTTTTAAATTCTTGCATCGAACACCTGATGTGGATTATAAAATGACGGAGTGACTTGCTTGAGTTCCATTAAACACTGCCTTTTCTGGAAGGAACATTGACACCCTTTTCAACTCTATCGAACGTTCCAAAGTACAACCATAACAAAGAGATTTTTGAACATGTTTGTGAAAAAGCCATTACCTATTTTGATGACTATGCTCCTAAAAGCCTCAAGTCCTGTGGGATTTGAACATGTCCGGGCAATGACGTCATTGCATTGTTCATTCTCTGGACATTGACGTCAAGACATCATTGTTTGATCTGTTTATATTTCCCTTTGACAATGTGATTCTTTCATTCCATGAAGCAAGATGTCAGACGTGAAACCTTTTACGATTATTAGTGGTGGCGCTAACGGAGTCGATTTAGAAGCAGAACGCTTTGCCAGAGACTTTGGTTTACCTGTACAGATATTCATTCCACCTTGTCACCCAAGAAGCAAATACCTGTCTCCATTAACTCATTCACAGTTGGGAGAAGCCATTCCGATCACGAACCAAGTATCTGTTCGATTGAACACACCTTTGAGCAATCCCATCAGCTTACAATACATTCACCGAAATTATCATGTTGTGAAACAGGCAGAAATGGTACTGGCTTTTACAAGCTTTCAACCTGAAAGTAACTTATGCTTTGGAGGTACCGGTTGGGCAGTGGAAATGGCCAAACTTCTCAGGAAAATCCTGTACGTGTACGATGTGCAACGCAATATTTGGTTTTGGTACAGACACGATCAAGATCTATTCTACGCCTGTGATCAGATGTCTGAAGAACAGTTTGCTTTACCCACCTTTCTACCCAAAACGGCCATTGTGGGGATCAGAAACATTTACGATTTTCCAGACGCTTTATTGGAACTTCAAGATACCTTTAAACGTAGTCTCAATATACCTGTATAAAGTTTCTCATTTTTACACAGATTCTGTAAGTTGGTCTCGGTAGTATAATGGCTAGTATCTCTGCCTGTCACGCAGAAGATCTGGGTTCAATTCCCAGCCGAGACGTTGTTTTTTAATAAAGTGTGATATTTTTACTCTCATTCTTTGTGGTGGTCTCGATTGTATAGTGGTTAGTACGTATGTTTGTGGCACAGAAAGCTCGGGTTCGAATCCCGATCGGGACCTTCTTTTAGACGTTGATCGTTTATCAATATCTGAAAGACTTATTAATTTTTCCTTCTTTCTTTAAGTTCGGAACGCGCTAGCGCATGGTGTTAACGTTAGTACGGGCTTCCCTCTTTTCGACCATCCCAAGGTTGTAAGTTCGATTCTCCCTTTTTACATCCTTTTTCTATTTTTGGTACTGCGCATGCGTTGTGCTTTGCGCCTGCGGCCTGCGCAGGGGACCCTTTTTCCTCTCCCACATGTCTGACTTGACTTCTTCGTTTACACATTCAAGTTCACGTTTGACTATTGTATAATAACAACTCAAATGTCCTTCCTTTATGCTCCGACGACGTCCGACTGCCGACCACTTCCGATGATGTCATCGCTTTCCGATCCCTTCCGACGATTACCCGAACCCGATCACTTCCGACTACACCCGAGCCTCGTTCTAAGATATTTCGATTTCCTTTCGATTACCCCTCTCCACCAATCAGAAGGCTGCTAGAACAATGGGGACCCAACAGACTACCAGTGCTGCTGCGGCTAACAATAACATAAACATGAGGCATTGTTTTCTCATCAAGAGATAAGTCCTTGTGTAAGTGGCGTCCGATTTGCTGTTCATGAGGTACAATCATAATCTGCCATAGATGCGGCTAACAATAACATAAACATGAGGCATAGTTTCCACATCAAGATATAACTCTTGTGTAACTGGTGTCCGGTTTGTTTTTAATGAGATACAAAAACAATCTCATACCACTCTCTGTAAAGGCAAGTTTATTGGTTCCCGGGAGGGAATTCATCGTTTCCCGAAGGAAAAAGCTAGTTCCAAAGATGGAATTAGGCGATTCTGATAACAGGTCATTGGTTGCCACGAGCGGTACATGCAGTATTTCGGGCTGTTTGGCTGCAGAAATCACTTGGCCGACATGTTCGACAAAGTCTTGGCGACTCACACTCAGCGATGTTTTTGAAGTCCAAACTTTGTTTGAACCTTCAACACCCCCGAAAAACACTTTACGAGAAAACACTGGACATAAAACTTGAATGCTTTGCCTAATAATACGCGGAAAATAACAAGAAAACATGGGAAATCTTGCCTTTTGTTGACAAGACGTAGAGCATTCACCATTCGCGGTAGGGAACACGAGGAGAAATGCAACGTTGGAAAACGTTTCACAGTCGATATTTTTACGGAAGGAGATCGCACTTTTACGGAAAGTGGTCGGTGAATCCGCTTGTTACACTAGTATTTATGTTTTTGACACAAAAAGATGTACTACCAGATTCAAAGTAAGAAAAGCTCTAAACAATAAGTTTGTTTGTGTTTTTATAACCTGTAAAGTCTATTGAAATTGGATGCTTATCAAACTGACTACGGCATTATCGTGCGCCAAGAAAATCGATCGTGATCCGAAGGTCTCCGAAAGCCCTCATAAAATCGACTCTATCCATCAAAACGATAGCATTGTAGCTACTCGTGCATGCGCAGTAGCTACAAAAATCGGTTGCGAGTGCCAAGGAAAGTACTTTTATATATGTATCGGTAAGTTACTAGTTTGTCACGCTGGTGTAAATTGGAAAGGGGAAACCCTAACCGTAAATCACTCTTTTTCATCCTTCCAACTTGTTCCCCACGCCACTGCTTTGTCGTATACAGTCTTAGTAGTTTTATCAACTTTTGTCCTCCATTGACCGAGATTTCCCATTATCAGGAAGAAAAATGCCTTGGTATTCATTATCTGTTTGTTTTTTCGGGTGCATTTAAGTTATAATATGATTTGTACAGATACAGGGTCATTTCAGAATGGCAGCCAAAGGGAGGGTATCAACAATCAACAGTAACTTTATTAATAATGTCACTATAAGGTCCATCAATCTTCTTCCGTCTTTGCAACTGACTAACTAACCTATCCTTCGATACTCTTTCGGTTGAGAGCAATGGATGTCCTATAAAATACAGCATGAGTGCACAAAAATGGGTGGACAAGAAACAGCATGCACCATGTGAATCCCAGAACTGATTTATATCTCGAAAACGTGAGCAAGATTGACAAAGTAAGATTGTACTGCATCCGCTTGGGAAAGAGTTTTGAAAGTCACCCCTGCCCTTATGTTATCAAGAAATAATTTCTCAAATAGTGATTTAAAAAAAAACTTTTTATTGAAAACTGTAACCTTAAATGTCAAGCAAACAGTCGCTCCACATTAAAATTTCCACACCAATAAGAAACTTATCAAAGTGCAATGTTTGCTTCCAAAACAAAGAAACATAGTCAACAACCTTGGAACAGATTTTTCCAATTAATACATTTAAAACCACATTTAAAGATTCATTAACCTCCTTGTCATTCATCTCGACAGCACAAAGCTGGCAGGCAAAACTATGGAGGGTTTATAGTTTACCCTTCGTATGGTGACGTAAATCATCATTGTAACTTAGCCCCAACTTGTACTAGATTGGCAGACCCTTAGTAACCTTAAAATTGAAACAAGATTTTAATTGGAGCTGGTGTATCTCATCTTGCTGGAAAGTCATGGCAAGGCCATTAATGAAAGAAACAAAATCAACTTGGGGAGGGGTCAGAGAGCGGGCGGAGAGTTTGCAATTTTCTCATCAATTAGCATTCATTCTCAGCAAAACCTTTCACATGTATCATTTCTGAGTGGTATATGCAACCTCTCCAAAGCACTCTAACCTCCCTTAAAGCCTGTACAAGAACAATCCTTCAACTGTTAAACTGATTCAGGTTTGATTGCTGTCTATGGTGTGGTACAGCTGTAACAACAGCTAACCTGCGCGTGACCACCTACTAACACAACTTTTGTCCACAAGGTATATTAAGTTTGATTACGGTCCTCTGACACAAAAACTCAACAGTAATACATGCTGCTATTCAGCTGGCATATGGTCATACTTTTGGACGTTTGCACATGTAAGGTACGTGCACAGAGAAATAATTTCCCAGTTTGCTATTTATTATGCTTCATGACGACAGCTCATTAATGCGAACTTGCACGTCCTAACCAGGACTCTGTACATGTACCTTTCCACCTGTCTACAAACTTTGCAATGGTCTTAAACTGATAGTAACTACTGAAAATAATTTTAAAACAACTAAGCCCTTTTTTGCAAAAGACTTGAAATAGGGCCCTAACATCAGCTAGCATTGCCCATCAAAATAGCGGCAGCCAGCAATTCTTATTGTGGACCCATCGCCATGTGGCCCTTGGTCACATGACCTAAGAATTTTTCGATTCTCAAATTGCTATTTGGAGTTTGAATGGTAGTTTTGTAGCAAGTTTTGGGTCCTGAAACAGAATTTATCAATACTTGGAATTTATTTTTAGCTTTGGTGTTGTGCTCCAAAACAGTTGGTAAGATTAGAAATCTTGGCATTTTGTACCCAATACATACTTCTAATTTTGCAGAAAAACCTAACATGACTAGTGTTGAACTGGCCTGCATGAACTAATGCTGAACTGGATGTTTGTATCTTTGACAGCGGCCCGTCATTAATTGCATAAAAATGCCTGGTATCCAAGTTTTATGCTTCATTTCTGCGTAGTTTGCGATCTATGTAACAGTGACCAGGTGAGTAACAGGCCTAAATTTGGACGAATGACGTTGCCCTTAAAGGAATTTTGCCGCTTACAAAATAAACTACTTACCAAAAAACAGAATTTGGATGGAAGTTGACACCTCGCCTGATGTTTTACTGCCATGTGAATGGCAGGCCTAGATTAGAAAGCTGCTCATATTCATTGGGTGTCAAATCCTGAAGAAGATCTTCACTTATTGTTATTTCATCAGGTGGCAAAACATCACCTCCTGAGGGCTGATGCTTACAACATATACTGCTTAAACAGAAGTAGAATTTTGATGGAACACAAAACTTTTCCCCTTTCAAATTCAAGTTTGGTAGGGACCAAGGGGCATTAGCAACAATAAGAAGTACACCATCTTGGATTAAAACCTTACAAGTGGGGTTCCTGCAATGGGGATGAATTCCTTTACGCACACCTTCATAGCGTATCAACCCCCACCTTGGTCTGTTGAATGTAGCACTGCTCGACTGGGTACCCTGTGAACTGGGGGTTAAAGAGCTAGAGTATCCTACTTGACTATTCCTAATTGCTGAGCAACTGGGCTGTGGGCTAACTCCTGCTGATGTTCCTGGTGGGGAGCATACAAGTCCTGACACACTTGTTGATGAGATCTGTGGTGTAGAGGGAAGGCCGGATACTACATCTGCCATTTCCTCTGTGGTGAGGGCTCTCTGCTGCAAAATTTGACTTGCTTCTGGCAGCTTGCACACAAAAAGATACACCCACAGAATATGAGAGCAAAGAGTTTGACGGGTGCAGTAGACACAGTCTGCACAGTCTGGGTAGGTAGAGATGGTGACCTTCTGGATCTTTCCAGTGAAGTACTTCAAGCGTGTTCCAACCCTCTCAGTTGTCACCTCTTTCTTTAGCACATTAAAGGCATTTTTGGTTTTCTTGGCAATCTCCAAGGATCTCATAAAGGCTTTTGGTCTCTGAGACTGGTATGGCACAGCTCTGCCCTTGTTTCCCTCTGTGGGTCGCTTTACAGGATCACGTCGGTGTGAAGAGGTGGGGTCAAGAAAACCATCTGTTTCCCGGCTGGTTATGATAGAAGCAGCTGGACATGCCTGGTTCACTTCATCCAGTTCTTCAATGTAGGCATCTGCTCTCTTGTTTTGTTCAGCATACCTTCTCTTCCGCAGATCAGCAGAGCTGGGTCCTTCACCACCTTTAAAAGGACCAGAGCCATAGGCTCTAAGAGCAGTGCCCAATGTAAAACTTTCCGCAACATCCTCTCTGCAAGCATCAATAAGGGATAAATTGACTGCACCAATCTTTACCCATTGCGAGTGCCCAATCTCTGCATGATTGGCCTTAGGAACATTGTGGTGAGGCTTGAAAGCCCAGAAAACATGGCCTTGTCTCTTTTGCCACCAGGACCACCATGACTTCAGATGACTGTGTCTTGATGGATTAATCCATTCCCTCAGATGCTTTCTGAACTACTAGGGGAGTTTCTGCCTTCTGAAGTGAGTTACAGAGGAACTTAAATTCACTTTTCACTTCACCTCCAACAAGGGTCTTCTCTTGTCGCAACACAGTAAAGTCAAAATGTTTTTCACAGCTGACAGACCTTTGGAAATATTCTTCTCCTTGGATATTTGCAATGGAAGACCAGAAAGCTCCAGCCTCATCCATCATCCAACCATATGGCCTGAATCTGATGGTTGGATTGGCGGTATATTTCTGAAAGGCTTCATTTAACACCTCCCAGAATAAATTCATGGCTAATGTATTCTCCAATTCTACTTCCATGGTTGCAATTTAACACATTTGTCGAAGAAAAGGATGGTACATCCATAATGTTATGGTTTTGAATCCAGCACATCTTTTGTGATTACCATCCAGATGACAGTACTCCTCACCAAGAGGATTGCTTCCTTGCCTGTCCATATCTACAGCTATCTGCAACTGCTCTTTACTGCTCTTAAAAACAAAGGAGGGTCGGCTCGGATCCAATGAGTTGTTATGAACTTTGTAGATTTGGTAATGATCATCAAGCTTCTCACACACATTCCCTCGATATTTTCCAACTGCATCAAAGTTATGGCCAGAACTGTCCATTTCTGCCCTTGCACTTGCTTTGATGTTTGACACTGTAGCCTTATCAACTAAAGATTCAGCTACCTGCCTAACCTCTTCGTGGCAGACACCATGCTCTATAGCAGTTGTGGTGTAGTCATGAGACAAGGAGATACTTACACTTGCATTGCTTTTCTACATAATGTCCTTTATCAACTGAACCACCATCTTTATAGTACGAATCATAATCTACTTTCACTTAGTAGCAGTACTTTTACATTCGTGCTGTATTGCTTTAATATCACTTAGTACATGTAGTTTCACTGATGTTGGTAATAGTACATAATCGTTACTATAGTAATCAATACACTACATCCTTCCTGGGCGGGTTCTAAGAATATTCGAAAGATACATTTAACCAATCACGAGATCATATAAAATCAGCAAAATTTAATGTCGATTATGTACAAAATTATCACAGTCCTTAGTTGACTTTACAACTCGTCCTGACGTAGTGGTGATGACCTGTTCATTCTGAGAGGCTTGCTCGTCAACATGACCAGAAGGTTCAGCGTCGTCACAAGCGTCAGTATCCTTAACACTAGAGTCACTAGAATTGTTGGACTCCTTATAGTTGGTAGAAATTGCTACTTCGCCATCATCATCTATGCTCTCACTAGGCGCATGCTTTAAGTACTTTGCATTGCGAACCAAGGTGGTACCCGTGTCCACGTTGACTAGACTCAACGTGTCCCGCACTTTGGTCTCAATGATAACGTGCTTAGCCAAACAGAATTTCAAGTCCAATTTGTTGGGCTTCATATTAGCACAAAACACATCGCCAATGCTAAAATTATGCAGGGACGCATGAAACGACAGCATACTAGGCGATTTGCCACTACTTTGATGAAGACTTGCGCGATAAGTCATAAGAATTTTCAGTAGTTCCTTTTGCCAGGACTTGCCTTCAGAGATCACCGCTCGAAATTTTTCTTTAAGTATCTGTGAAATCTCTCCAACTTTCCGTTACTTCGCCCATAGTATGGAGAAACACGAATATGCCTTATTCCACATGATTTGAGAAACGCTTTGAATTCTTCACTGATGAATTGTTTTCCGTTGTCTGAAACGAGTTCCTCTGGAAACCAAAATCTAGTGAAAATATCAGGTAGGGCCTTGATGACTTCATGTGTAGTGATTTCTTTTAGGATCTACGCTTCCGGATAAGACGAATAATAATCAATGTAGGTCAATATGAACTTTCCGTTGACTGGACCAACGAGATCCACTACGCCTTTTACCCAAGGACCACGAGGTAGAGGCGTTGGCTGAAGCGGGTTGAAAGGTTGATTCACCACGCATGCTTGACAGTTTTTGATCATTTTCTCTGTTGCATCGTCCATACCGGGCCAGAAAACGAGTTCTAAGAAATTGTTTGGTCTTTACAATTGCCTGATGCGTCTTGTGCGCTAGTGATAGAGTTTGTTTTCATAGAGACTGTGGAACAACGATTCAATTCCCTCTAAGAATTACTCCTTCAAAAATAGACAATTCGTCTTTTATGTGGCTATACGGTTCAAGATCAGTATCGAGTGACCATTTTCCGTGTTGAATTTGTCCAAGTAATTTGGACAGCGTGACGTCTTTGCTAGTTTCCCATCTCATGTCAGAAAGAGTGACCGCTTGAAGATCTGATGTACTTGACATGTAAACAAATCGTATATAATTTTCACAAATGAAACCGGTATCTAAACAATCATTTTGCTTGGATGGCAATCGCGACAGCAAATCTGCTGTGTTGGCGTTCCCTGCAATATGCTGAATACGAAAACTGTACTGATGTAACCTCCAAGCTAAATGCTGGATACGAGGAGGTAAACCTTTGCTTGAATATGGATCAAACATAGAAGAAAGAGGCTTGTTGTCTGTCAACAAAGTAAAGTTAATGCCAAACAAATAATTGTGTAGACGTTCGACAGCCCATACGCAACGTAACGCTTTGCGCTCAATTTGTGAATACCTCTGTTCCGTCGATGTGAGTGATCAACTAATGTAGGCAATCGGTTTACGCTCACTGTTGACTTGGTCTTCCAATAAAATTGCACCTAAACCAACTGGACTGGCGTCTGTGATTACATAAGTCAGGGCAGCGTCTGACAGCGCTTCTTTCAATGCTTTAAATGCCTTTGCTTGCTCTTTTTCCCATGTCCATTTCTCCCCCTTACGAGTAAGCTTTCTGAGCGGTTCAACTATGTTGGCATAACTTGGAATAAATTTAGAAACGTAGCCACGAGTCCCAAGAAACGATCGAAGGTCAGGGACATTGCTAGGAGGAGGCATAGCTTTGATGGCTTCCATTTCGCCACATCGGGTTCAATTCCTCTTTCAGAAACAAGGTGCCCTAAAATCGTTATTTGTTTCACTCCAAATTCACATTTGCTACGATTGAGCTTGAGGTTGTACTGACAATATCGATCTAAAACCTTGCGGATGCGCTTTAGAAGTTCGGTCATGGTTTTGGCATAGATAATTACATCATCAATTGAAATGCGGACACCTTCAATGCCAAACAAGATCTTGTCCATCATCTTTTGAAAAGCTTCGCTCCCATCACTGAGACCGAAGGGAGTTCGCTTGAAGCTATAACAACAACGAGGCGTAATTAACGTGGTAACGTAACGCGACTCTTCAGCCAACGTAAGCTGAAAGAATCTGCTCTTGGCATCGATCTTTGCAAAATACTTACAGCCGCGCATAGCATGTTAAGAATGGTCTATCTTAGGTAAAACATAACGTTCCCTAATTACGGCCTTATTAACTTCTCTAAGGTTGCAACATACCCTTATATCGCCCTACTTCTTAGGAACAATTACTAAATTGGAAACCCAAGGACTTGCTTCAGTGACCTCTTCAATAATATCTTGCTCTAACATCCTGTCAAGTTTATTATTCACAGCTTCAATTTGATAGACAGGCATGCGTCTTAGCTGTTGACTTACAGGTTTGACCTCTGGGTCAATAGTAATTTTATGTTCAAAATCAGTATCTTTTCCTATTCCTTGGAAAACGTCATGGTACTGCTTGAGCAATGAATCCAGCTCATTTTGATTACTATTCTGACCAACTTTATTTACTTGGATAAGTATTCCTAAATTAAAACTGTAGTCTCGTCCAAGTAATGATTCTGCATTACCCTCAATTACATAAATCCTTGAATTGACGGTTTTGTCGCCTACCTTAATGGCAGCGTTAAAGTAACCCTTACACTTTAATGGATCTTTTTGTCCATACACAGTAAAACGCTTTTGAGTTTGACTCAGTTCGTAGCTCTTAAATTGCGTCTTTTGCTACTCTGAAGATATTGTGTCGTACTTACTACCAGTGTCGACGATCATTTTGATCTTTTTCCATTAATCCTCACTGTGATGGAACTGTCACCATTGTTGAGGAGAGTACGGGTTCTTCACTCTCGTCATCTGAGCTGTTTTCAAGCCAGTCTGTGCCAGGTTTCCAATTCAAGCTGCGGACCTTCATGGGTGGGTTCTTTTCTTTTCCTTTCTTGCCTTTCCTTTGGTCAGCTTTGGACTTTGAACGGCAAACCCTCTGCAAGTGTCCGACTTTTTTGCACTTATTATACCTGGACTTGATCGCGCCACATTCGTCAGGAGCATGTCTGTCTGTTCCACCACATCTGTAGCAGCTGAAAGTTTTTGCTTGTGATCCCCAAGAAGCATGCACGTGGTCGATCTGGATCATGTTTTCTCTGGTGCCTTGAGAGAACAATCGTGCTTCTTGCATGGCCGTTTCTGCATTCCACGCAATTCTCACGGTTTTTGACAAGTGAAGGTCTTCTTGCTGGAGCAGTTTCTGCTTTAAGGTTTGGGAAGACCACTTCTTGACAATTTGATCTCTTATCATCTCCTCTTCCAACGTGCCAAAGTCGCAGGATTTTACCAGCTCTCAAAGGCTTGTCAGGTACGCATCGAACGACTCGTCTGCCTTCTGCGCTCTCGACCTGAATTTGCAGCGTTCTGCTACCAAGTTCCATTTGGGGGCAAAGTACCCATTCAAGGCAGTCTTGGCTTCTTCAAGGCTCTTGTGTTGGCCAGGGAGCGTGTTGAAAATGCATTGAACTGCGGGGCCAAGGCAATGCAGCATGTGGCTTGCTGAACTGCATCGTCCTTTTTCTGTAGGTCAGATGCTATCGAGTAGATCTCAAACGCACTACTCCAGTGTTTCCACTCACTGTACAGATCAGTGGCATCAATATTGACTGTGGTGGGTGCGGGCAATGAACGTTCCATTTCTCGTGGTACTTCGTCTTGTTCAACCTCGTCAAGCACTTGTCTAATGGCTGCAAAACAGGGGTCAGGCCTCCAGGGATAACTGCTACATCCACCGGTTGAGTTCTGCTTTCACTTCATCGGTCAAGTGAGCTCGGAATGAGTCTCACACTAACAGCGACTGTTCGTTACGAGGGGTCCACAGTGAACACTGGTGAATCCACACATACGCACCCCTGCATTCTTGTGAGGACCATATTTCCAGACCCTAGTTGCGAGGACACCCTTTTCCACAGCAGTTATCCAAATGATACTGGGGCATTTATTAGCTGACTTCTTGGCCTCTTGAAACATCTGGTCGAAATTAGAAAAAGGCCAATATTTTTTGTGGGGACACTTTACATTGCGAACTTTGCCTACTTGCGGGGACTGTGGTCTGGACAGTACTTATGGGCACACAGAGCTACACACCCGACTTGTGGGGATTGCATCTTGAGACAGTACTTATGGGTACACATGGCAAAACACCTTACTTGTGGGAACTAGTTGGACACTGTGTATAGGGACACGTCAATACACCCAACTCATGCTTGTTGGACAATCATTTGCTCAATTAGAAAGACCTATTTGATAAGAGTTTTGTAGATTTTTACTTCTCTTAGGGGATTTAGCTCTCACTTCCCTTAATCTGACATGCACCAAACGGATTCAAACTGCATTAAAATAGAGGATTAAGAATGAAAAACACAAGAGCTCTTATTTTTCACATTATAGCAAGGTCCAATGTATCATTTCTATTTTCTCAGTGGTAGTAAAAAGGGAAACTGAGCTTTGTTAACCTGTGCAGTAAACAATATCAATATCTGCAAGTTCTGCCCTCAGAGAAAGTTTTCGCCGAGTACCTAAGGTGATGTAATTATGACGGACCAAACCTGCCAACTTTCACTATATGAGGTTTTTCCTAACCTAGCCGGGATTTTACTTAATACGAGTTTAGCGAGGTTTTCCCAGCTTATTGTAGACACAAACAGTTGGCTTGGTTGCTCTTTTCTTAAGCCTTTCCGTCCAGCGAATGTTTCTTTGAAATCAAAGGAATCGGTTAATGAAAGTATCCACTCCACGTCTGGCCCAAAGAGAAATGATAAGTTTGGTTTTCCCAAGTCTCGCTGTTTCTAGAGACAAAGTCGGGGAAACATCAAAACTTGAGGGAAAACAAAACATACTATTTTTCCTTGAAGATTAGACATTATTCAACAGGGGGATAAAAACAAACAAACAAACAAAGAAACAGACCTTAACAAAGCACAACTATAATTTACTCCAAAGAAAATTTCCGACAAATACATCATGAAAGTGATGCAAAATACAAAATGAAACTAAGCTTTCAATTAAACACTAGTACAATCTTTATCATTTTGAATGGTTACATTTGCGCCAGTGAAAGCTCCCGCTTGAAAATTGACGCTCTCTCTTGTTTTTCCACACATAGATAATTAAGCACTAAAGGACCCTAGTCAGCCTCTTCCATTGTCGATGCCATCGAAGGTATTGATATTGCATGGAGACGCAAAATATTATGGCTTTACTGTGAATGGTGTTCCAGAAAGTATGTTTAATTATCTTTAGTAGTTTCACAGTGAGTTCCTTCGTTTGCACATCGGAGTAAAATGTAGTAGCCAAACTCTTGCATATAAACAAAAAAAAAGTATGGCTGACTAGGGCTCTTTAATGACTGGCCCCGCATTTCTCCGAGACCCTCATTGTTCCCCGAGCATGAAATTAACGAGACAAAGTATCACACACCAAAACACTGAAGAATCCTTAAGGAAAGCATAGTTAATAGAGGGGCATGGTTATGAAACCTGGCAAACTGAAGTTCTTTCTTGTATGTTCTTGTTGGTTATTTTGGGGGTTGACCCTGTACAAAACCTGGCAAAATACAAAAGGTGGTTATGTGTGCTCATACAACTAGCCAACTTAAAAGCATTTCGATTATGTAATTCGTGCAGTCATTGAGCATAAAACTGAAAAGATGGGCAGGGTCAAGGACCTTCCAACATAAATCTTAGCCTGTTTCAGTGTTTGCTTCTTCGATGTTTAATGGGTTCTTAACCATTTCCCTCTATGTGGAGAGGCATTTCTCCAGAAAACCTGCGACATTCTACAAGTTAAACCTCTTTCAAAAGTTAGATACAACACTTGATACGTCTTGTTTATCTACGTTATGAAATTTGATTAAAATCTACTGGCAAATCTGAGCAATAAAAACAGTAACCTAAACATTCCGATCACTGTACAACGTGGCATGTTGTAAAATTTGCAACTAGAATCGATTTGGAAAACATTGGCCGGGTGGTAAAAATCAATGTTTGCAAATCCAATTTTATAAATCGACGGTTAATGAACAAGTTCATGTCCTACCAAAACACCTTTCTGGGCTTGGTTTCATTAAGCGACGTCGTAATAGCACTTATGACTCAGTGAAAATCAAAACTAGGAGTCGTTATCTCGGCGTAAAGTGTAATTCAGTGGTAGAATAGAGCTCTACAAAGCTCGTTTTGATGCATTGTGATTGGTTCAGTTCGTTCGATTCCTGCTAGATCATAGTGACAGAGTCATGAGCAGAATTCACTAGTTCACAACGCCTCTGCGCTTCTGACTACAACTCCGATTGACAGATCCACTTTTCATGAATCCAAGTTCACAAATCCCGATCACTTTGTACCAACTCTAATCTGGTCTATCTTTTACATGTCACACACACACAAAAAAAGAAATGACAACATGATTGTCACGGTGAGTACAGTATATACCGGTAATAGCGGAAAGATGAAAGCCAAACGTTCACATTCATGACCAACGCAAAAATACGGTTGTTTTGCAGTCTACTGCTATTCTGTGCGATTTTGTTGGTGGCTTCAAACAGTACCGTTGAACATGGGTTAGCAGCTTTAAAATGTAAATGCGATTCACCAATTAATAACAAGCATTTTAATAAACACGATACAACTTTTGAAATCCACGTTTCAGCATGACTCATGCATTCAACGAAAAAGCAGAATTATCCGTAGTCCGAACCTGTGGAATGAAGTGCGTTCGCGGACGGACAACTAATACACGTATCGCATTGATGAACGCGTGGTTGATTACAGAATGAAAATTAATGAGCAGAGATGAACATTTCTGGACATACGATAGGAAACTAAGCACGTCCGCAAATTCTGAGACGACCAATTGCAACTGCTATTCCGTATTTTTCTAAACCACGTTTACTAGTTCGTTTAGGCCTATGCTTGTACAAAATTTAACGGTAGAAATACATTACTAAGTCTTTCGAGAGTGCTGTCGCTGAGTCGGCCGCTTCTTTGTATCGCATTCTGTGTTGCGATACTACACCTTGTTTTTTCTTCCAGCCTCTCAGTGGTCCGGTTTCTTAAATCCTTCAATCTTATTGGCTAATCTCGCACGCTCCAGCGGTCCGGCTTTGTCCACCCGGACCCAGGTCAATTTTTTTTAAGCCGTACGTTTGCAATTTTCAATAACATCGATTTTTGTTACATAAAGGACATTTTGGGCCAAAAACCAACCTTGTTAAACGTAATGTTTCCCTTCACAGCGTCGCATGTAAATAAAGGTCCGGTAATACGGGCAACATTTTTCTTCAACTTGTCTTGCAACATTGTTACATTGCAAGTTGCAATCCTCTGTTGCGCGTATGACCACGTTTGTGACCAACTTGTCTTGCAGCAAAATACAGTGTTGCAAGTCTGCGAATTCTATTCTCTATTAAACAATTGTCCATAATTCACTCTGTGTGCCCGCAAATTTTGCATTAACTACTGATGTGAAATTCTCTTGGGAGGTCTGCGTATTCCCAAGAGAACTTCAAATTAGTTTATTCAAAATTTGGGGGGCAAAAGAGTGAATTATGGGCAATAGGAAAATAGAGAATACGTTTTCATTGGTCAATCGTGTGCAAATAAAGATGGCGCCTTCCAGCCGTTATTTTCTTAATTTTCCATGCCAGTGAAGTTCTCTCAGTATGAAACTCAGTGATGTTTCAGAACGAAATAAAGTTTTGTTGTTGTAATAGATAGCTAGGCGAAAAGTTGTATTTCTGCAATAGTTCTTCCAAGCCTTTTGTCTGTTTTGCCGCTTGTTTGGAACGGACAAACGAGGCGCCCCAAAGACTAGGATAGCCCTTGAGGTCTTTGCTTAGGGCAAATTTATTACTTTCAGTGAGTTACTGGCCTACTTCGAATTCAGATTGTTCTTCACCGTCCGCCATGTTTTTTTTTTTTATGCCGCATTGCCGCGCTTTGCGACAGCCAATCACAAGCGTCGAATTCAAAGTTACTGCGAGACAAGCTGTAGCTTCAGTGGTAATACGAGCAGCAAAACTAAAATTTGTTGCAGAAAATAGAACTTGAGTCTACTTTGCGCAACATGTTGCCTCGACTTACAACACTATTTTGCTGCGAGAAAAGTTGCTATTAAACGAAAAGAGTGTTTCAACTTGCAATGCAACAATGTTGCGAGACAAGTTGAAGAAAAATTTTGTCTGCATTACCGGACCTCAACTCCTACAATTTCTGCATACAGCAGTATCGCTTTCTGTGCTCGAAACTCAAGCGTACGCAAGATTTAAACTGAAAGGCAACACGAAATATGCTTTAAAGCAGCATCGTAGCGAGAAAAATAGGTAACTAAATAAAGAAGTCATTTGCCAGCCTTGGTTCGTCCGCATTAGGAAAAACTGTACCCTTGGTTTTGAGTACGGCCGTACTCAGTCAAAACTTCGGGCACAGTTTTTCCCAATGCGGATGAACCAGCGCCGGCAAATAACAAATACTTATTTCAAAAAAGTCGTCATTGCTGATTCACTGCTCAATACATGATGCCTCTAATGATGTAGAACAATATAAAAATGATACTTAGTTTCTACTTGGTATCATTACAGATTTCCCACACAAGGAGACACCTATTGTTCTCAAAAGCTTATGAGCACCAATTATATGCAATCCAATTGTCAGCGTAAGTAGTCTAACACTAAAGAAAAAGCTTAATAATCTTACGATCATTTTACATTATTATTTCTTTCACTGTGCTAATCTCATTTGAAGTAACTAGAACCGTGCCAGGATGACAATACCAAACTACAAACTGTTATTTATAGTTGTGAGAACCCTCTTTCTTTTGTCATTCTGGTTCTTAATATAATATTTTACGGCTGTCCATTCCCTATGATCTAAGGCGCCATTTGCTTTGGCAATACAATTCTCACAGTCACGTTTGCCAGGAACATGTCCTCGTCTAATCCAGGGAGCGAGATACTTGAAAACAGCTTCTTTTTCCTCTTCTGTCCACGGAGTATGGGCAGTCGACTCTGCAAATCAAAAACGCTTACCTTAGTGATAAAAGCACCGTTTCTTTGCTGGAAGACAATAAAGGTTCCCAAGGATATGTAATGCCTAAAATTCCTACAGTATACGGGAAGAGCGCCTCTCAAAACCGTTACTAAAACAACGCCACATGAAAAACTCCTTCCGAAAAAGTTCGCAACTGGATTTATTGAGAGTGTAATAGATTTACAGCTCGCAAATTATAAATCAACGCGAAAGTCGAATCAACCAAGGTAACACACACGCATCACTTTTGATGTATTGACAATACTGTAAACGCCAGAGAGTCTCTGGCGTGATAGGTTAAAAACTGCTTTAGCTTGTCAGATCAGAGAAAAATGCTACCTTGTTCGGTCAGACTTCTGCATATATTCGAGATATAGACAGTGAAAAATATTCCAAACTTACTCCCTGACTTGAGCACAGCTTTTTTGGCATTCTTCTTAGCTGGGTCTTTCCCACCAATTTTTGCTGTCTTTGTAGGTTCTTTGACAACTATAAGTAAATACACAATACGTCAGAGAATCTAGACACAGGGAAGGGGGACAAATACAATACAGAGGTAGATATTCACAGCGCTTTTGACTTACTTTACAACAGGCGGCTACATTTTTTTTACTAAAATCGACTCACTTCAACATGACAAAATATCCTATGTGCCGTTTTTATAACGAAAGAAAATTTGACCAACTTACTCTTTGTCTTTGAAATAGCACAGTTTGAATTCTCCTTATCTTGATCTTTATGTTTCTGAGAGCGACCACCCCTTATCGTCTTGTGTTCTATGTTGATAGGAAATATAAAAATAAAAAAAATCGAGATTTTGAAAAGCACTTCACAAAGATAGAAGTGTACTCCGGGGAGAATAGTGAACCAACTCACTCTTATCCCCACTTTATGATTACGAACGTCCGTCCCTGCTTAACCTACAATGTGTGTCGTTCAGACCAACTTCGGGCGGGGCCTTCCCAAACACATACACAGAGGTGGGGGAAGGGAGACTTCTACAACCTCCCAATCTTTAATACATACTCAAGAGTGATAGTGCAATAAGTTTTCAATCCATGAAGTGTACACAGAGTTCAATTTATACACCTGATTTTCTAGGGAAGCATTTTCTCTTGCAGAGTTTACGGGAGGAAATCCTCTCTTATTATCTCATATTCACTGGGATTCTGAAAGCCATAAAAAAAAACGGATTTTCTTTCTAGAAAAGGGGCAAGAAAAGGAATTGCGACACCATGTAGTTAAATTTTACATAGTTTTGTTCTATCACGAGGATATTTTTCTTATCACCTTCAACAACACGGTTGTCCTCATCACAATCATCAAGCTCCCCATCCGTGTCTGAAAATTCCAGATACGCAATATCTAAAAGAAAGCAATAAGAAACAATATGACTACGCATCGAACACTAGAGTCGCTAACCACCAGCAGCTTGGAAACTTGCCCCTTGTCTCGACAGATTGCAAAGAATGTCGTATTTTGACACCTAAAACAAGTCAATAAAAGGAATAAGGAGTCTATGGAGAAAATTTTTTTTTTCGTGCACCAGAGGCTGAATATATCGAACACATTTTAATTTTATGGGAGAACTAATGCTGACTATCGTTCCTCCACTCGCCAGCTTAGTGACAACCGTTAGTCGCACTGCTTAACATGAGTTTCGTTGCCGAAACTTTGTCAAGAACTAGGAAAATAAGACAATTCACCAATCTCTGTATTCCCGTATTTTTATTCAATGACCGCGCAAACCGGACGGTTGTCAATGCAAAGCGTGAGCGGGTTGGGGCGGATAGAAAAATAGCCCATCGAGTTCACCTGCGTATCGGCTATTTCAAGTTTGCTTTGAGAAAATATTAATTAAGTTTGAGAACCACTACCCTCGTACCTTTTTTTCTTTTTCTACTGACGAGTTCATTTTGACAAAAACAAAAACTTCTTATGTTTTGCTTTTCTGACAATAACTTATTCTAATTATCTGACAATAAAGATTCAATTAAAATACGTAATCGTCAAAAAGCAAAACATAAGAAGTTTTCGTCTTTTTCAAATGAACTCGTCAGCAGGAATAGAAGAAGGCTATGAGAGTAGTGGTCGATTTGTTTTTCTCAGGCTAACTTTTTTCTTATCGACATCTTTTATTATGGGCAACTAAAATGTAACCTTTGATCTGGTCGTTCGCAAACCTCAGCTCAATAGTATAAATAAAATAATTCCCATCCTCTTTACCTGAAGTTACAATCTTCTTCGCTCTTCTTCCTTTGGCTTCTATTACAAAATGAGTCAAAATTAATGTCGAAGAATATAGACATCCATACAGCTATAACAAGAAGTGCCAAAAAATGTTTTATTGACCAAAATCCAACACTACAAGACTGATTCTTATTACCCGATAAAATCTCTGTACTACAAGGTAGTCCGTTTGACGCTGTGCTCCGTGTTTGAACTCAGCAATACATGAAAACTAACAGCACACTTCAACTTGTTTTAAAACATGATCAGAAAGTCAATTTCCTCATTTGTCTTCACAAAATCTATGATTTTCTAGGACTTGCATTTACCTCAAACAAAATACGTACTAAAGAAATTTGTTGCCACTGCTGGCAACAATGATCCCATGAAAGAGAACGTCTCAAATGCTTTCCAGTTTTTAAGAATATCAACAAATGATTTCGTATCTTACTGTTTGACTTTCGTGATGATTTGCTAGCCACTTCTTTAGTGAAATCTTTCTGCGACATACTTTTCGCTACTTGCTTCTTGGTAGAGCGTCCTGTTATAATGTTAATAAACCAATCAATTAACAGAGACACCTTGATTTAAGGTGGCCTTGCACTCCCTCGCAGAATTTTAAGTTTACAATAATGTTTCCTCTTATCTTACTTATAAATTTTCGATAATAAAAATGGAGGTTTCCCCTAATGGTAACATTTAGCGCGTTTCTAACGGGTTTTATTGTTGCTATGGTAGCCTGTTATATAAAAAGGATGATCACAACTTGTTAACCAATGGCTGGGTATTTGTGTGATACCATTATTGGAGGATGATATGACTAAGAGTGGTTGTATTGATCCATCAAAGTATAAGTGATAGAAAGAGCTGTAAACTATTGTCAGCCAACTTAATTAAGTCGGCACTGCCAATATTCTGTGAATTCAGGAAACAATTTACGCACCTGAAGACGTTCCTTCATCGAAAGTGTCAGTCTTGTCATCTTCCTCACTATCAGTATCATTAAGTTCATCATCAGTGTCGGAAAGTCTTGGTTCTGCAATTTCTAACAAAACGTTTCCGAGTCGGAAATTTCGCTCATGCATTCCGCTTTTGCTGTTGAATATTTTTCCGCTAAAAAAGTAGGGTCACGGGATCAGTTTTTGAGATACTCTACGTACAAATTAAAATCTCGACTTCGAAAGATCGCCCCTTGCGCATGCGTGAAGCTGGTCTGCTGATCAGTAAAGCTCGCAATTCCACGCGAATACTGTTTCTTTCTTTTTTTTTTCACTGTTGTCATTAGCAGCATAACTAAAGTGGTAGAAGACGAGCACCATAAATACCTGAAGGTGAAACTCGCAAAGTAAAAAGAACGAAGACAACTTGAAGAGTAGTTTTTCCTTGCTGTTTTTTAGACTGATACCCGGCGTGATTGATCGCAACATCAACATCACAATTTTCGTTTACGTTCCAGCACAGTGGTTTAAAAGAATGTTTTTCCTTGGAAATTGCCTTTTAAGGCAAAAATGACTGATATCGTAAACAGCTTACCAAACCTGGCGGAAACAAATTTTTACAAAGTAGGCCTCACGCCGCCATATTTGTAACTTTAAATCTCGCGCTATCTCGCGACCTGAATGAATGAATGAATGAAGGACACCTCTCGGGTGATCGCGTGATGCCTCGCGCTGAAATACACATTAGAGCCCAGGCGTGTTCTGGTATATTACTGTTTTGAGTTGCCTTAAATTAGCATGAAAAGATCACTTGTACTTACCATTCAGATCGATTTCTGTCAAGGTTTTTCCGGCAAATTTGCCTGTTTTCCCTTGATCTACCGTTAGAAGCAGTTTGCTAACTTTACCGATTTCAATTGTAGACTCATGGAGTCTGTAAAAGTCCCTATGCACTCGAATGTCATGGCCAAGGTGTCTCGCGAGCCAATCCACTTGTTTCTTTCAGAGACAGTACTTGCGAAATAGTTGCTATGTACTTCCTCATCCTTGTACCGGTGGTATTTGTAGGGTTTGACAAAGGTGGTTCACACTGTGTGCTTAATTTCTTGAGACAATCCCAGGCACGCATGGGCTCTAAAGACTGTCTATTTGATCTTGCAAACACGTACGGATTCTCATCTGCGATGCCTACTGCTTTCCTCGTCTTGATTAGAACATCAATAGCGTTGATCATCTCGGGGGTCAAGATGACTGGAACCTTTCTTCCCCGCTTACTCTCTTTATCTGTGGAAAGTCTACCATTTCGAAAAGGAGGAGTTTCTTTTCAATGAAGGAGCAAATAGGGGTTCGTGAAACCAACCATCTAAACAAAAAGCGAAGCGAAAATAATAAAGTGGCATGCTTTGATAAACAATTTCGTCCTGATCGAGTCTGACAGAGAAGCAAGAGAGAATTAAAGTTTCCCGATATACAGCAGCATTATATCAGGCAGTCTAGCGTATTTCCGCATGTTAACGTACTTTTATACACGTATTTAAATAATTGTTTAACTGACCTATAACTATTTTAAAACTTGACAGTGACATCTTGAAGATATTGAAACGTTCTTTACCTCGACTAAAGGCTTGGAAAATTATTAGAATTTTGACAAAGACGCGCGTTTATTTCCTTGTCGCACTCGTCGCCATTTGGTTACCCATACTTAAAATATATCTTTCACCAATGCAGTTGCAAAAGCCTAGGACATTCAACTTCACTCTAAGTAATGGTTAAGAATCTTCACTTGCCTCCAGGATAATTCTCTTTCAAAGCTGCTAAGTGCCGACATTATTTCAGGGTTGTTCACTTTTGTCCAGTCTGGTCTGCTCAGGTAACTGTTTAGAAGCATCTTCGAGGCTTCTCCCCCTCTTTGTTTGTTAAATATGACCAGCCTTGCAAGAGTTGCTTGGGCTAAATCACTCCATGCTTGTAGCTGAGGCTGTTCTTCCAGAAGTTGTACACCAGAGGAGATCTTGACGAGGACAAACTTCCGTAGTTTATCGAGATCATCTGCGAGAGGCAACAGCTGCACTTTGTTGAATTTGCTTGTACTGAGAGAGTTGAGAGAATGGTGAGATACACAATGACTCCACTCAGATTCCAAAAGTTTTTCAAAATTTTCTGCATCCTCTTGCAAGTCCTTATCTTTCCTGCGCAACGCATGGCCCCGAAGAATGTGAACACATTTTTTAAGGGAATGACCCAGCTTTAAAGACAGAGAGGGAGTAGCGACATTCTGAACACCTTCGTGAAAATGAAACTTGGAAATGTTCTTTACTGCACTAATAACGACATCAAACTTGTCAGGCTTAATGAAGTCAGAGAGCCCAGCATCAGGTCAGAACTCGGTTTCACGAAGCTGCATCACTCGTCATTTCTGGCAATTGCTGAAATTGCATCACTTTTCATAGTTGCAAGTAATTTACTCAGTATACCGCTACTGTCATTGTAAATAGCTGGAAATAGCATCAATTTTGCGTTTTGTTGTACCTTCTGATATTTCGGGGCATCTTTCATACTCTCTGGCCTAAACTTACAGGATTTAGCATGCTTCCACAAATCGTGGCGTTTTAAGAAGCCGCAGCAAGACGGACAGGGAAGAAAATCTTCAGGACTGGACTTCTCACCAGAAGAGGATGGGCGTCTCATGACTATGAGCTCTCCTTTGCCAGTTTCTAATACGGTCAAATTGTGGTGGTAGTTACCTAACAACCGCAGTTTCTCAAGATGTCTCTTCCTTTCTGTAGACCCTTTGTTGAAGGAGAGGGCAATGGCCACTTCTCTTTCAGACTAGTGCTTCAGCTCATAATGCCTTGCGATTTTGAAAAGCAACGTGCCACAATAGTAACAAGCCTGCCTCTTGTCATTAACCCTTTTTTTGTCCTTACTTGTCTGTGCACATCGTAAAGACAGTGAAATGATAATGATATGAGTTATGTGAGTAAGTACGGTAACGTCATAGGCACAAAAAACAAAATATGATAAACCTCATATTTGTTTATATTAGCTATCTTCAGTTGACTGGCACAACAAAAATAATATAATATAATTATAACTTGTGTCCGCTAACACGACACGCTGTTGTCATATTCCTCTACAGAAGGAAAAGAATATCTTAAAACTAAAATAATATATAGTATATAGTATGTACGGAGTTGTACTGTTTTATCATAATGAAATTGTTTCAAAGTAAATTGAAGCTTATTAGGTAGCAAATTCAGTTGGCATGAAAAAGTACACATGCAGCATTTTCTTACTGATTCTACAAATTGTACATGGCCATTTGTGCTTGTGACTCTGGTGTCATTTTCATTTGATAGCTGAGAATTTTTTCTTGCCAGTTGTGAGGAATATACATGCAACAAAGTATCTTTTATGTGGTTCCGTAATAAGTAATATTATTTTCTTAATATATTTTTCAATTCTTAAGGTCATTATTGAAGGGCTAGCCTATCATAAATGAATTGGAGTCAATCAGGAACTATAAATAATATTATGTATTTAAAAACATGTGAACTGCAAGGCTGACCGTACTACGTAAAAAATTAACTTTCCGAGACATAAACACCACACCAACAGAACCTCAGCAGAACGGGGTTGTAGCAGTGGACAGCTGTTTCGCCAGTGGCTTGTCAGGACGGCGTAACAAACAGAACTGGAATGTTCTGCAACCCACACGCAATGCCCACAGCCCTATCCGGTGTCGCGTTGATGTCTCACAAAGAAAACATACAATAGCCAACATTTAAAAACATGGGCAAAACCATGATAAAATGAACAGCATATCGGATATACAAAGAAATAATTATACAGAATCATTGTAGTGTAATTTTTAGTTACCTCTGCTTTCAGTGTTATGTGCATAGCGACTATCTTTCAACATGCTATGTAACCTGGCCTGCATGAAAATGTAAGCATGTAACTGACTTTTTTGCTGTTGAACTTGACTTCACGAAAGATGAATTTATTTGACACAAAAATAACATGTAAAGGCTAGGAGTATCAAGTTTTTGAGAGGCTACTTTCAGCTCAAATGGGCGACTTTTACCAGAACATATTGTCTGAATACATATCTGCCTACAGGAGGCACCATAGCTGTGAGACATCTTTACTTAGGCTGACTGAGGACTGGAGGCGCAGTCTAGACAATAAAGAGATCGTGGCGGTTATATCAATGGATTTGTCAAAGGCTTTCGACACCATACCTCATGCTTTGCTATTAGCAAAACTGAAAGCGTATGGCTTGCACGAATCCAGCTGTGCCCTTATTGGTGACTAGTTGACGGA
>NC_133202.1:20531641-20544141 GCF_958299795.1 Porites lutea
GGATTGGATGCATTATATGACAATTTATACACTTGGTCCCCATCAATATTGAAGGGCAGAGCACTAACATTTTGTGGTCCTTTCCGGAGAATAAAGATGGTTCAGCTCTGTTCTGATGGCTACTGAAGCAAAGAGAGTGAATATTATTGATATTTTCATAATTGAAGAATATGAATGTTGCTGTTTAACAACACAAAGGCCTTTCATTTGTGGCATGTTGACTTTCATGTCCTTAACGTTGCTGACAATGAAACCAAATAATACAATAAACAAGAAAAGGCTCAAAGAAGTGAGGGGAACGGGGAGGGTTTAAGACAGCGAGGAAAACCCTCAAGAAAGTCAAAAATATTCTCGAGATTTCTTTTTTCAATAATATTCTTTTGCACCAAAATGTTTCCTTCTTAGGCTCAATTTAAGTGCTTTTTTGTACAAAACATCTGGTCTCAAGTCTGGATGTCAGATTTCAAAATAAGTACAAAAACACCAACAGGTGAAACCTTTAAGATATTCAAGCCACCTCAGTTTCTGTTTAAACTAATCAATAGCACATAAGGACTTAACAATATAATTTTTTATATTTTATTTTCTTACCTCATCAGAACATTCTAGAGAACTGAAACTTGGTTTGAAGTTCTTAACTGGGCTTTGAGTCAAATCAACTACAGGTATATTCTGTGGGATGAAAAATTGATGATTGTCATTTCCGTTTGATTGGATTGGATACCGGTACCTTGTGTGGCGTAAACTTCAACTCAATCACGCGCTCAAACAGTTAATTTTGAACTGATTATGCCTCTAACAAATTCGTGTTACTTTGAAGGAAGTCAAGTGTCAACAATACAAAGCTATTGTACTTCCTTTTGTCAAGTCTTTTGTGTTGTTTCAAATGCAAATTAAGCTTACTCTATAGCAATATTAGTGCATGAAACGTGTTATACTGTAATTAAAATCTATACCACAAAATAATGCCTTGAAAAAAGAATTTTTTTCGACTGGAAGACCAGAAAAATCCGATAAAACAATGCCCTGACTTAAAATTTGAATGTCTTAAAAGCCTTTGGGCATAAAATAAGCATGTCTTAGCAGATGGACAAGGATTTCACTCACCTCAGGCTTCGCTGATTTGTCCGCCATTTTGGGTTGGAACTCAGCAGGTCCAATCTTTATGAAAAACTGCTGATCCGACCTGTTGACTCCAGGCTCATGACTCATTGACTCATTGACTCATTTGACTCATAAACCATCCGTTCTCAAGAAATTCACGCATTGTAGGATTTTCTGATTTGTACATAGATCGATAGATAGTTAGATAGCTAACTTAATAACTAATACATTGTAGATGGTTTTAGGTTGTTCCATGTTTTAGTAACTACGCTGAATTGTGTATGCTCCTGAGTATCAAATTAAGAAACTTCAAAGAGTCATGAATGCCAGTGCTCGATTGGTTTACTGTGCACCTAAGTATTGTCACGTTACTCCTTTGCTAAGAGAACTCCACTGGCTACCAGTGCGCTTGCGCGTAGATTTTAAGATTCTCCTTGTTACATTCAAGATTCTTCACGGTGTTGCGCCTAGCTATCTTAAGGATCTTGTCTCTGTCTTACCGGACTCACGTTACCAACTACGCCGTAACAATAATGGTATATTATTAGAAAGGCCTCGGCTAAGAATGAAGAAGACTTTAAGAGATCGCGCGTTATCGATGGCTGCCCCCTTTTTATGGAACAGTCTTCCTCTGTCAATAAGACAGGAAACATCAACTGACTCTTTTAAACGCTCTGTTAAAACATATCTATTTAAGAAGGCTTTTAGTTAGATTATTTATTTATTTATTTATTTATTTTAAAATATTGTAGTTTTACCGGGTAATTTTACTGGTTTTTAATTTAGTTATTAATAATATTGTAATGCGCTTTTGAGTATTTTTATAGGAAAAGCGCAATATAAGTATTAAATATTATTATTATTATTGTTATTTACAAATGATTGAACTGGTAAAATGTGTATATAAAACTAAGTACGGTAAATATGAAAGTATAAAAAAATATGACAAAAGGACTAAAAATCTATGTATATATATTATTGCTGCAGGATCTAATAAGAAAACCGTTCCTAAAACGATCTGTTTTGCATTTAGGTACGATGAAGCGCCTGTTGCACCTTAGAGCATAATGTGATGGTCCACATAGCGTTAGCAGTATGTTTGCAGCAGCACACACCCTTATCCACTCATGGCAGACTTTCACTTTCTCTTCGTGAGCTGGAGTTTTGCACTTAAGTGAAGTCTTCAATGTCTGTTGTTTTGTTCACTTCGAAGAAGATTCATCCATGTGCTTGATGTGTGAAACAGCTGAAAGGTGCTTATAGGAACTGACTTTCGGTGGTGATCCACAACATAACAAGTTGAACAGAATAGGAGATTGTTATCTGCATGGAACTTCCCGCGATATTGCTTAGCCCACTCTTGTGGTGTAATGCTACATGGCTTTTTCTTTGGTTTTACTTTTGATACAAACTTATCCATTTTCAAAGCGAAAACACAGGAAAGGAAGTTGTCTTTTACTTCGGCGGAGCGCGAAGGAAAGGATTCGCGACGCTCAGGAATGTATCAAAGTTGCAATTTTTTGACAAGATTGGGCATGCAAAGTCTGTAGGTTTTCGGTTTTCTTCGGTTATTTGACGAAGTGAGAGCCGAATTAGTTCGACATATCTCGAGATCACTTCGATTTCTTTGATCTTTTCTTTAACTTTTTCGAGGAAGAAAGAATCATTATTTTAGCTTTCCCGGGGTTTGAACCGACTCACCTGTGTTACCCGTCAGAACAGAGGAGACTCTAAGTTGAGGGATTAGCCGATTGCGCTACTGCGACCCAGGGTAGTTCGGGAAATGAAAAATAGTTATGAAATGATGCACTAGTTTCGAGACAAGATTGGGCGTGCAAGTTCGCGACTTTTCGGCTTGTTTCAGCTATTTCACGAAATGAGACCGGACTACTTTATGATATCTTGAGATCACTTCGAGTTTAGTCTTTAATTTACTCGAGGAATAAATGGAGGATATTGTGTGGCCGAGCAGAGACATGAAATTTCTCTTCAAGTGTTGAAAAACATTTCACGAGTGAGACCTCCTTTCGAACTGTTTTATGATGAATTTAAGGTTACAAAATGCTGCACAAAGACATTTTGTCTTTGTTGAGTGTTACGTAGTAAAATTGCTTTCATGCGTTGATTGACTTTCTCAAACTTTCTCTACGTTTTTGGATTATCCATGAATAATTAAATACTGCATGTTTACATTTCAGCATGAGTCAGCAGATTTGCATCAGTTACTGAAATCATAAAATATCTCGAAAAGCTACTACTATTCGCCTGTTTAGTATTTTCTAGAACCTTATGTTAAACGGTATACAAGTTCCAAGCGAGTTCTTTTGACGAACTAAGTTTCCACGAGCTGGACTGCTTTGTTTAGTCAAGTGTGATGAAGGTCGATTTTCAAGTTCTGTGTTTACAAGTTGGCGGAAGCCATAAGATATCTGAAGTTCAAGTGAGAGTTTGTTATCATTGGCAGAGGCTGTTTAGTTTTATTTAAGTTCAAGTCAAGTCTGTGTTTGCGGATGCTGTGTTTTAAAGCTCCTGTAAAGGCTATGTTCCTTTGGTATTAAACATCCCTACGTGCTGATAGTCAGTGAATAATTATCCTCAAAACATTCGAACTCGTAACATTGAGTTTTGGCCAATTCCATGCTCAACGTAATTGACTCCTTACCCATGGCTTAGATATCTTTAATCAGTACATGAGACTGCTATGCTGTTTTTGAAGCCTGATGTGACTAAGAAAAATAGAAAATTATTTTTTCAGTGTCTGTTTTGTTTGACTTGTTATTCACCGCCAGTAACCTCATATTTGACTTAGGTCTAAACGTTTAGACCGAAGTCAAATTTAGAAGGATTTGTATGGAGTCGTCAGAGCATGACTGGGCTTAGTCCATGGGCCAAGTGGCTAAAAATGGCGGATCGTTACCACTTGGGGGGACAAAGGCCACCATATATCAAACTAAAGCTTATCGTGTGTAGATTTCAAAAATATATGATGGAAATGTTGTAAGAGTAGCTTAAGGCAGTCACGTGACCTTGAATTTTGCATCATTAGCATAAATTGATAATATACTAAAATGGGGCTTTTAGCAAGCAAGGCTGTAGATTCTGCATAAAATAAAGCAGGCATAGATAAGATATCATGTCTGTAAAGTATTTTGTCACTTTAAGGATAAATAGTCACATGAGTAAATAAAGCAGAGACGAGGTCGCGCATAAACGTAAAAGTTGAACCTCAATCAAATTTTACACGCGCAACCTCATACATCATCTCTATTTTATTTACGCGCATAAAATTTACATCTGTGCACACAGAAAACATACTTGACAGTGGAAATCCGCCCATACGGTCGTTCATTTTGTAAGAAAAGGAGATTAAAAACTATGGAGCTAACATGACAACTTTAATTTTGCTGACTTGCTACTTCAATTTTTGGAGCCGGACTCCTTCACTTCTTTTAAGAGAAAAAGGAATGTTGCTTACTACAAATCAATGCAAAAACAGTTTTGCTTTTATGTTGTTCTTTGAGCCAATTTTTTCTTCGCCAACTTTTAATTTTACGCACGCAAAATGCATGTATGACCTCCATTTGTTCACTGATTTCTTTCTGATCACAATTTGAGACGACAAGAACAAACTCTTAAGTTGGCTTGATATCAGATAATGTGGCTATTCATCACACAAGGGACGTTACTGATACAATCAGTGTCACCGGGGCGATGGTCCTATTTGTGCCACCCTACAGTCCTGACTTTATGCCATGCGAGGAGATGTTTTTCTAGGCAAAGAACTGGATAAGGGAGAATGAGATGCTTGGCATTATTGTCACGATTTAGAAGTAATGGTTTTTGAATCATTTCTCCAAATAACTGACAGGGAAATCAAAAACTACATGTTTGGCATCAAATTTTAAGTGAAAAACAAGCTTTCTAATGCTGTAGAGAATTGTGGGATACAAGGACAATGGAAAGTACTTTTGGCCAGTAAACATCCCCATGGACAAATCACATTTTCGCGGGAATACTAAAATTTTTCACGCATCCACTAGACCGGATCAGCTTTTGTCTGTTGAAAATGTCGGATAACTTAGAGTTCATTCAAATTGAGAAGTTTAAGAACTCTGTAAGTGTCAGCGATGATAAGTGCTTGCAATATGTTCACAATGTGTATCATCAGAAGACATAATTTTCACTGTACACGTCAGATACGTTTGTTTGCGATGTTTGCATGAACCAAAACAAGAACGCCTATCACAAGGGCTATGTATTTCTTCCCTGTCTTCTTTCTTTTGGATGTGTTGTAAAGAATGACAGAAGAAAGAACATTTAGCTGTGAATAATCAAGAACATTTCTTGATCAATGGCAGCTCGTCTTTCCCGCCAACTTGATTTTAGTTGTAAGACCACAGGTAGAATGCGGGCTCAAATGTCCGCGATTTCTGGCCATGTAGTTGATAATTTCAAGGGTTTGCGATCCGTTGCACGAAAAGGATTCAAATACGTTATTAATTATTCCACAAAAACCATAATGATTTAACTTATAATTTGAAGGTTAACTGTATCAAAGGCTATCTTTAAGTCAAGTCTTTAAGTCAGGTAAATAAACATTTATCCATATTAGACTGAATTGCACTTACTATATCTACAGTGGCATGTTCAGTAGAAAACCCTTCTCTAAATCCATACTGAGCTGAAAACAAGATATTCTTTATGAAATGCATCATTCTTTTATACATAACCTTTTCAAAGATTCTGTCAAATATAGGTAAGAGGGAAATCGGACTATACTTATTTGCATCTGTCTCATCCTCAGTTTTAAACACAGGTATGACTTAAGCTTTTTTGAGTTTGAAAGGGTAGCTCCCAGATGTGACCGACAAATTGACAATTTGTGACCTCTGACGCAAAAACGTACACTAATGGCTTTCTGTTAAACTGGTGAAACGTACTGCTTCCGAATGGGTTGCAAACGGCTCACTCACCTGTTCCAACAGGTTCATCGGACGACTGAAGCGGGTTTTTAAGTTTTTCAAATGGCTAACATGAACGGGGGAACGGCTTACTAACCCATTCGACATTACGGAACGGCACCTGTAGATCCGTGTCGCCCGCAAAATCGCGGGTCCCATGAGCCGACGCATGTCGCGTCCTTTGATTCAAGACTCAAGTGTTAGGGTATTGTTTCCACGATACAAAGGTAATTTAACTTAAGAAAATCTATAGATCCAAGCTATCGCGCTACTCTCTGTTTTATAAGGAAATGCAAACGCTCAACTTGATAAATATTTTGACTTCATAAAATATTTTAACGATTTAGGCCAGCAGAATGTATAGAATTCCAGGAAAACAATTCAGGAAGCCGAACGGTTTTGAACTGCGCTAGACCTTATTTTTATCAGTATGCAAATCACCTACCCAATCACTTACTTTCCATCGAATTGAAATATCCTGACTTTTTTTAACCACTTTTCGATTTGATTCGTTTCATTTTATATTATTTTGTGCAAGCTGAGCTCTTTCATGCGAATTTACGCTTTCAAAAGGAAAAAAACTTCGAGGAAACGTTATGTTTACAACCACGGCAATTTGTATCTGTTTCGCTTCACTTACGCTTATATGCAAATTACTGTTCATCCGCCGGATTTCGCTGGAGACAAAAATATCGATTTTGAATTCCCAAATGCTTGCCTTTTGGGACACCCCTTTTATTTTGGCTATCAAGATTTTAAAAGCTAAGCTTCAGACTTTTCATTCCAACGTTTTAATGAGGGAAAGCTAGGAGAAATGCTCCAACTGATTTAAGTCACGCAACACGCTTTAAGACTGCATAACTTGATCTTTCTGTTATCTTTTGTTCTTCTATTGTCTCCAAAACAATAACGATGTTTTACCAATTTTCACCTACAAATAATAGGAAACATTTGATTGACAGAAAAATTTGCATTTACTAGCGACGCGTATCTACAGGCGCGATTCCGTAATGAAAGGCTCATCAAAATTTCCGAAACGTTCCCCAAACAACTGAACAGCTTACACTGAAAATTATGTCGAAGGGCCTGCACTTTACAACAGGCCGTCCAGTTTCTTCTGGAATGCAACTTCTATTTGGATCGTATCCACAATAACTGCTGTTTGCCAACAGGCATCTCTATTTCGGGACTGTAATTTTTCCAAAACCACTCTACTCTGATCGAAAGTTTTTTTTAAAACAAGATCCATAGCCCTTTCTATACGTAAACAACTTAATGCAAACTTGAAATTTGACCCGCCAGGAATTATGAATACACGGTGAAGATTGCGTGACGGATGCTTCTAGACTGTTCAAATCACTAGAGAGCCTCAGTTATTTAGGTCATTTCAATACAAACAAACCGAAAATTAAAAATGAGTTGTGTGGAACTTTTTCTCTTCATTCTCAAAGAACATTTTAAGGAATCGAATCTCATTCGTCGTTGAGATCAAAGCTCGCAAACTGGCAATTCACATATTAAATACTGTATGGGGCGCACTAGCTCAACGCGGGATTTAGAATGATTTACTTTAACTCCAATGACGCTGTCATATCAGTACAAACTTATTTATTGCTATTGAGTAACTCATCCTACTACTCTTCAACTCTCTCAAAATTTCTTTTTGACTCCGCGCAAATGTTCCTGTACAAATCCCTCTCAGTTTCCACGCAATTTAGATGGTGTTGCTGTGCTAAGACGCACTTGGATTTTTCTCTGTCCGGAAGATTCCCAGACCGCGGAAGTTTCGATGTGTTTTGTTGGCTAGTTAGACACAAGTCGGTCATTGGCTTGGCGATGACAACATCAGGATGAAACTGCTCCCATAACTTTGTAAATGTTGTGTAACAAACAGCTTCTTTTCCTGTTTCTTCACATGCTCTTTTAATTGCGCGCCATACATTGATCTTTGTCTTGGACGACGAAAGCAGGCGAAAGTCATCCTTTTTAAAGCCAGCAGTTTGGCCGGGTAGTAAAACGGCATTTCCTTCCACGTAGTGTGTTAAAAAGTTTCTGACGTCCGCGCTCACGGCTTGGGGTAAGGCGTTGTGTGGTAGCTTTTTGCAGTTTCCATGAACTCTTTAACAAGACCATGTTCTTCGTAGTGTTCTTTTAATCTGCAAAACCTTGAGTAACTGACCGTATAGGAAACTGCATCGTGAACTCCGCTTCCTTTTTTCACCAGTGATCTCGATTTTCGTGTAGGCTTGAATGTTTGCCAGTACAACAAGATCGATTTCTCCATGTGAGAGTTTAAGGCAATTGTTTAAATTAGAGAGCACAGCTTCCTTCGAGAATTGCCGACAACACTGGATACTTTTCGTACCATGAGAGCAACCACATCCGTCTTGTGTAAATTTTTTCACTTTAGCTATGATTTCATTGTTTTCGAGCCCGTCAAGTAAATCGGTATCCGCCATGGTAAAGGTTTCATAAGAAATGTTACATCTCGAAGTGTCACAGAGGTATCCATGACAATGCGCTCTTCTTGACACAGATTGGAAGTTACATGATGTTGCGTTACCTGTCACACAGTTGTCTGCTTTATGCAAAATTAGACAAATACTGCCAGAAAGATAACAGTGCGCGAAATAGCCTGCGTAGCAGGCACTTGAAAGTAATGGGCGAACCGCAGACGAAAAATAGTCACTCAAATAAAAAACATAAGCAAAGCTGGTTAAATAAAGGTTCAGTCACATTTTTATGTTATCCTATCGTTCAAATTCATTGTTTCTCATGGCGGAGATGTCATTTGAAATTATAAGTAAACCTGTTCAGCCATTTGCATTAGCATGTTCCAAAAATGTCCTAAGCTGTTGATGACCCATTCACCCATTTTGCCATTTGGAATTCTAATCATACGTTCAGCCATTTGATTGCCCGTTCCCTTTCTAGAGAATTTTAGCTAAAGAAGTGAAATTTATTGAAGACGGATGCGCTTTGCTCTTATGGCACGAAAGTTATCCTGTGTTCCAGAGGATAATTTTTTCTTATCGATACTGAAGGTATTTTGAGAACAGACCTCTGGAGCCACGAAAGTTGGTAACTACCTCCAACTCTCCACAAAAAAATCGTCACCCGAAACAATGATATTTCAAGTCCTGCTCGTGCAAAACTACTAGGATCTGACGTTCTTATTATTACGCCATTTAAGCTATTTCCTTCCACCGTTCATTCGTGGCCACTCGCAAAAAGATCGTCAAAGTGTTAAGCTGATGAGTCAATATTATGAAATCGCAGGCAAACTCGATTGAATCGACTTTACATTGATTAACGGGTTTGTAATTGATAAATTACAAACCTGGTTCCAGAGGTTCCTTCAAAAAGCTCCAAACAAACTGGTTCTTGTGACATGGTCATATGGAAAATTCACGTAAAAAAACATAATGAAAACTCTGGCACCAGGGTTGTATTTTACCTTAGTTTCTTTCAATATTTAAGTTGTAAATTAACTCAGTTATAGCAAACAACTTTATTAATTATAAGATAGTAAGATATTATTTTATATACAAAATTTTCGAAACTTAACTTATGCTTTGAAAAACTTGTTCGCCGAAATTACAATTAAAAATATACAAAAATGTTACTAAGATGAACCAGTTTTAGGAGCAGAAAAATGGACAGATCAGCACTTAGAATTTATTTTCCTTTTAATTAACCTCCCAGAGTTTCTCTTTTTCCTCGTTGTTGCCTACTGGAAATTTTGTAAAAACTAATAAGCGCGCGCAGCGGAGCGCCATGGGTAAGAAAATTTGGTAAACTATCCATCCCAGAAAATTTAATTATGACGTTGCGTACGCCCGCCCGTCCGTACACACACTTCATGTAAGCCAATGTCAAATGTCACAATAGATCTTACATAACTTGACTAGCCTCTTAGTTATATAAGCCATCCGTATGAGTACGATTAGATTGACAGCTGTCAAAATCAGACATCCGCTGACAATTATCACATGACCATCTCGTGGGCTCAGATAAAAGACCAGTCATTTTGCCCCTATATATAAGCAGATGTAATATGTGACACTGACCAATTCAACATAAAAACGGAACTACGCTGGGCAAGGCTGTCAGTTGGCTGACAGTCGTTTAAAGTTACATTGGCAAGCCAAATTAAGGTCAATTGACAGCTGTCAAAATGGGACGTGCAGACCACTTTTAGAAAACTAATAACGCAGGCTCAGGTTCGCTCAGGTACACGGTCTGGCATTTTCCTCTACATGCCGGACGGAAATGTCCTACTCACACTCGTAGTCTGTTAATTCGAATATTCGCCATTCTAATGAAGGTTAATTGACAGCTGTTGAACTAGAGTATACGCTGACCATCATCACCTGAGTGGATCGCGGGCTCATTTTTCTATCTATGGAGGTCACGTAGTGTTTAAAGTTTTGCGCTGATATTTTATTTGATCACGGGCTCAATTCGAAGCCCCATAGCTTTATAGAAATTCTGTCCATCCTAGAAAATTCGGCAATCACGTACCGTACACCGACCACCCAACCTTCCGTCCATCTGCACGACAGGCATACCAGTGTTTAATCTCACACTTTCTAGCTAGTTTGGGAGCCTGCAACCTGATATTGCACACCCATGTTTTGATTAATTGACAGCTGTCAAAACAGTGTTTCTGCTGACCAGTATCGCCTGACCTTATCGCGGGCTCAGGTATCCACCCTCTGAGTTTGAGAAATATTTTGAAGGTATTCGCTGACAAGTTGCTACTTTTCAAATGATCGCAGGCTCAAGTTCAATTTTTTTTAAATGCATATGAAATAAGTCGTGTTTCATGAGCCGCACTTTGAAAATGTTGATTTCAAACTGATCTCGGACACGAAAATTCAACCGGCTTTTACATTTACATGCAGGGAAGGCAATCGCTTTTGACTTTTCTCACCGTCACGCGTTGATCACGCTCTACGTCCAATTTTTATGTTCTGATTGGTCAAAATTTCACAGGTGAGTTTGTGCGGAAAGTTTATGCAGCGTCTGGAAACTTGCTTACTGATAGCTGGAGCTGAGAGAGTTTTGTGTCATCTTGTGATGTTTTAAACTGTCTTTTTCTACTTGGCGCTTTTTGTTGACAAATGCACCGCTTGTGAAAGTCATTGGAAATCCGATTTCGGATGGCATCGTTTTCAAAAATGAGCTTACTCACTTGCCCTTCCTTAAGGCGATTCTGGAATACTTGATGACCTTCAGAAGCAGCATCTCGATGGGTGTTACGAAACCTAAGACCTAAGACCTAAGACCCGTCTTCGACATTACGCAAACTAAGACCCCCTAAAATCGAAGTCGTAGAATTGTATGAATTAAGGAGATGCATGCCGATTAAGTCAAAAAAATTTTCATAAAATTCCTTTGAGAAGCCATCTTCACCAGGGGATTTATTATTTTGAAAAGATTTCAAAAGCTCTTTAATCTCATCAAGTGTAAGTTCGACCTCAAGAGCCATTGATTGTTCTACAGACAATTTAGGAATGACTAAGTTTTCCACAAAGGTGTTACAGTTCTCCCCGAAGTCCGTGAGATGAGAGTCAGGTAATTTTGTTTCAAGAAGATCACTATAAAAGGACTCTATTTCCTTATTTATTTGCTTCATGTCCGAAACAATTTCGCCGTTCACGAGTTTCAGTTGAGCTATAGTCTTCTTCTCGAAGTTGCGCTTTTCCAAATTGAAAAAATATCTGGTTGGTTTCTCACCTTTTTCAATCCAACGGGCTTTTGATCAAAACATAGCTTCCTTACCTCTTTTTTCGTACATATCCTTAAGTTCAGTCTTAATGGGTTCATACTCATCTAACAATACTTGGTTGAAATAGTCACCTCCATGACACAATTGGTTGTCCAGAGCATCAAGCTTCTCCTGAAGATAAGTCTCCCTATTTTTCGATTCCTTACGTTTAGCTTTTGAATACGTTATTGTTTCAGTACGAATTTCCATCTTAATAAGTTCCCATAAGAGTTGAAGACTCTCAACTTCTTGATACTTAACTAAAACTCTCGGAACACATTCCGTGATTATTTCGATGTAATTATCATCCTCCAATAAAGTATTATTGAATTTCCATGTACCTGGACCTCGTTGGTACGCATCATTAATTTCTAAACTCAGAAAGATGGCTTTATGATCTGGAGCAATTGAAGATCGAATTTCAGCCTTCCTTACGTTTGGCTTTAATGACTGTGAAATAATGAAAAGGTCAATTCTCGATTTAAGCTTAAGAGGTTTTGATTCATAAGTAAACACCTTTCGCTTAGGATGTAAGGCACGATAGGCGTCAACAAGACCTAGTTCATCCATAAAATGAAGAAGAAGGCTTCTATAGTTCGTCCCAAACCATGGGCGTCCTCCGTATTTATCTATTGAGTGAAGAGTAGTATTCCAGTCACCAA